>NC_089752.1:23988000-24155500 GCF_040412425.1 Macrobrachium rosenbergii
CAAGAATTGTATTAAGGAAACAAAAGTAGAATGGGCTGAGTTTGGTGTATCTGTTTCTTTCTACGATGAGTAATAGCTGTCAGTGAGATGTCTATCACCCAATCTACTACATGCAGTATATGTAGGTATATAAAACATCCGAATACACAAGTCAGTACTTTGAGGATATTCACTTGGATTAAAAATTAAACTGTACCTTATTTAATTACATATAATGTTACTGTTACACAATTTCAACCAAAAAAAACAACAATAATAATAATAATAATAATAATAATAATAATAATAATAATAATAATAATAATACAATACGTATATACAGTATGTCAGCCAATAATTACAACTAACGTTTTCTTTTAGTAACCTCACAGAAAACGTATACAGTATAACGAATCTGCTGGCGTCATAGGTGGCCGTGCATAAACCCTTCACCACAATTCTTAGCTTAATTTCGTCATCTGATCAGCTTAGCTGAGTCTCTATAACAGAGTATAACTTATACTACTACTATCATGACACTAAGATCTATATAAGAAGGGGCCCACGCCAGTAACTAGTTTGTTCATTTCACTTGCTCGATATGGATATTTTTCGGGTCGGTTCGGCACTTTCGCGAAATCGACTCGGCGAACTGTTCTGTTCGTGTTATTATAAAAATGTTTGCCACCGGGTAGGTGGTCAACGGATATATTTACGCAGTCTAGGCTTCAACAAATTCGATAATGGCCAGCAGGATATGGAATTGTCTCCGTGACTGCAAGACTGCATTTGTGCTACGGCTTGCCACTTTGCATACAAGTGAGGAGTACTGGAAGTTGGATAATATCCATGAGAACATGGAACCAGTCATCACTGACATCGCTAGCGACGATGAGGACGGGGACGATGGCCTCTTCCTTGAGAGTGATGATGAAAACATTTTGTAAATAAATTATGTATAGTGTTAAACGTTTTATTTGTACATCTAAAACATATTTATTAAAACAATGATTATAACAATATGTTCCTCATTCAAACTGATTTCAATATATTTTTCTTCCCATGCATATCAATATAAACCGTGTTACATCTGACTGATATTAAGTAGGTGAATAACAGCTTGCCTTCAGCATCTCGACTCCTACTATTACCTTTTATTTGCAGCGCGTATACGAGGGCTGTTTAGGGTGCTGTATGATATAAATAAAAAAACAAAGAAAAATAGCAATGTGTTACATTAACTGAAATAAAACAATGGCGTTGACCTTTACACCTATAACAGTTGAGGGAAATGAGGTATCACTGCTTTTCATTTGAATTCTAATTATAGTGACCGCTCCTGACTTGCTGCAAATGGAAAGCTATAGTGTCGAAACCTGAGGTAAAACAAAACGGACTGGCTTTTCGTACTCCCTCCCTGAATAGATGTAGATCTAACAAATGAACTATAGACTGGTTCAATATGTGGATGAATTACATACACTTAATCATTTGTTAAGTAGAAACAATACGAATATTAAGAAAATGGAAGAATTCCAAACTAACATCTTCGTCCCAACAACTGCTGTGGAAGTTGCGATGCAACCTCCACAAAATAGTAACATAATAATAATAATAATAATAATAATAATAATAATAATAATAATAATAATAATAAAATTATTGAGAATGATAATACAATCAAGGGGATGATGACAAATCCTGCTCGCCATCACTGATATCGCTGAAGCCTAGGATGGGTACTAATATCAATTAGTGAATACGCCATTGGCAATTGGGCAGAGCCACAGTGAGGAGACGTTTTCCCCATATGTAAACTTCTCTTTAATGTGGGTGGAGCTTCATGACGTCATAGGTTAACGTCACTATTGTGTTGAAAACCCTAACCTGCGATTTTGATGGCTCTGGCACAGGAAACACTTTTACTCTGATAAGTACCGGAACTATTGAACTTAGGTACTATATAATATTTGCAAAAATTAGATAGGGTTATAAAATAAACACATGCCAACTTTTACCTTCATCCGATGATTTGATAAAAATATGTTGCCGAAAAAGTGTTTCATCAGCTCTGAATCCCTTAGTAGTTTTGACTGAATTCACAGCATCATAGGTATTAACTTTTTTTTTTAATGTAGTTTCACAGCTGTATCCAAAAAGCTTTACTAAAGTGGGATAGTACTGTACTTCACATTTAAAAGTTCATATTTTCCAAGGTAAATACTAATTCATGATCATAGTTCATAATATCGTTGTATGTACATAGAAAATTTTAATTTTTCAACGTAGAGATTTAACAATATACATAAGATAGTAAAAGAAATATCAAACTATTCTCCTTCATCTGTGTATTACTCATTCAAGGAACTGTCTGTGGAATTCAACTGTCATCCACTCTTTCAAAGTGTCCTATTATATGGATTATTTTCTAAGTACATGCGCATGAATGAGGGGAGGGGGACAAGAATTTTCCCTATTCTGGGCCGGGACAGTAAAGCTATTAGATTAACATAGTTGCAAAACTACATCAAAGGACATAACTCATTTACTTTTCGCATTAACTTTAGAGATATACGTTAACCCACACAGCTACATTTTGCAGGGAACTGTCTGTCCACATGGCCCAGAAACTGGTTATCTGGAAATATATCTATAACTTGCACCATCAGATCATGATCTGTATATTTTTCATTTTAAGTAACTTGAGAACCATAACTGGAACTTTAAAGTTTGTGGCAAGACTAATGACTACTCTTAAAACTTAAACTTACTGGTTTTGGTAACAATGCAGCTGCCAACAGGTCAGTACCTATAGAACATTTTGT
The DNA here is from genome assembly GCF_040412425.1 of Macrobrachium rosenbergii. Classification (NCBI taxonomy): domain Eukaryota; kingdom Metazoa; phylum Arthropoda; class Malacostraca; order Decapoda; family Palaemonidae; genus Macrobrachium; species Macrobrachium rosenbergii. The sequence goes on from NC_089752.1 coordinate 23,990,805, forward strand.
AAGATAAAATCCTCACTCTCAGATCAATGATTTTGGAAAAAAAACAAACAAGCTAGAGACACTGAGTCATAGTACGAGGCTTTGCATAACATTCAGAAAGGAAAAGCAATGGGCATTTGGGAACCAGTCACAGCTCGTTGTATTAGCGTAGAAGTGAACCCCATTAACATTCTCCGCCATCGTTTTAAATACTTTCAAGCAGTATTCACTTCCTAAGTACTTCACTAGAAAGTTCTAACAAAGACCTGTGTAATCCCAAGGGCCCCTGACACCTCACTGATAACGGCAGTAATCTTTGGCATTTATATAAGAATATCTGGTGCATGCAACTGTCCCCAAGGATCCCTTGGGTGCAAGTATTAAAGAAAATATGAAATTCATAGATACCCTAAGCATCGCTGCTTACGATACCGTAAAACTTCCTCGATGGGCGGGTCCCCGGTAGCGTTCTCGGCTCTGCTGAGCCCGCGTTCGATTCTCCGGCCGACCAATGAAGAATTAGAGAAATTTATTTCTGGTGATAGAAATTCATTTCTCGGTATAATGCGGTTCGGATTCCACAATAAGCTGTAGGTCCCGTTGCTAGGCAACCAATAGGTTCTTAGCCACGTAAAACAAGTCTAATCCTTCGAGCCAGCCCTAGGAGAGCCCAGTGGTCTGGTTAAACTAAGGTATACTTAACTTTAACTTTTACGATACCGTAAGAAGTTACGAAATGCTAACAAGAATACTAAATAACTTATAATTTTGGTCCCATACTCGTATAATAAATATTCCCCTAAATACCATCTGTAAAAGTCTACAGAGTTGAAGCTAATACTGAAATCATCAATTACTGTGCTAGACTGCCTAAAAAACTTTTAAGAATAATAACAGAGAGAAGCATACAATTGCTGAGCATGGCAACTCCTAGTGGGTCCTTGAATGCACTAGCTCAGGAGCTGGTGAGCTATTCAGAGGGAAAACTGCAAAAGATACTCGGGATCAGTGAGATTATTTTATGAATAAATAAAGATAATATACATTAGCCAAATCTCATAACCATCTTCGTCACGATAAGCTCACCGAATAATCTTGTACAGCTTACAGCAAATGCAAAATACAGCATTACATCCGTATAACTACAAACCAAAGTGGCTATTAATTTGCTTGGCATGCTTCCATAGAACAGACCGCCCAAATGAGAAGCAAACAGATACAAACAGAGCAAGCAGAGAAAAGAAAGGTAGTATACAGATGAAAAATAAATACACAAAGAATAACACGTCAGCAAAGACAAATATACGTACATAGTGAGTAGTTATCAGAGAAAAAACTGAGGGTGATGGTGCTCAACCTCTTAAAGTAGCAGTACAGCAGACAAATATAAGCATTTATATAGGGCTGGTCAGTGAGTCTTACTGGCACCTAAACAGAATACGGATTCTCTCAGTCTCGCAACGTGTAACACATATTAATTCCAGATGCAAAGGCACTAGAGGTGATAACGGAAGTTTCATTTTAAAATATGTCTTATCTAATGATGAGTTAAAGAGAGTAAAAGGGGACCAAAGAGAGGGGCTGTCTCAGAAATGGTAGCCATTACGATTTTGGTACGAAAGATGATACAAAAAAAAAAAAAAATCTGACTTGCAGGAATTTTTCATATGAAATTGATAAACCTAATGCCTATAGCTGTACGAACAGCATGGATTATATTCTAACATCATATTATTTTTTCTTTCTAGAAGAGGCACTGCACGTTACTTGCAAGAGCTTCTGGAGTGAGTGAATCTGATTTAATTATTAATACACATGAACTTCAAGTATCCTCCAGATTCTGCGTACATACTTTTCCGTTTTTGCAAGAACTGTTCTTCAGTGTTCCTTCAATGTTGAGATTTCCCCTACGTGGATGGAGTGGCGACTTTCACATGAAAAAAAAAATAACAAATACCTCTTGATTAGCACGGAATTCGTTTAATCACACGATCCTACTTTCGCACAGAAGATTTTAGTTAACTTTCTATAGATATGATACTAAATAAATCAGTCTGGTTAACAATGAATTAATTCTGATGTGGATCAAGTCGACAGAAAGATCGCCCTTCATGAGTTTAAACTACTTCTGCTGGCTCATATTTGCACATATTTGATATAAATCCTCATTTTCGTTAACTGACAAATATGTGGTCCCAAAACTAGAATGTTGTCAAAACTTAGTTTTCTAAGTGACAGGAGAAATTTCTTGTTTTCAGAAAGGTCTGTTATATTCATCTCGTTAACGCAGCTGTTCAAACAAATCAGACAGAAATATTTTTTTTGATTTGTCTAATCTTGCAAAATGTTCCTTCACTTATATCTTTTTATGGTTTTATTTCAATAAAACATTTTCTTAGCAAGGAATATTTAATTGCTTGAACAGACTTGTATTTCCCACTGTTACAAGAGAGAGAGAGAGAGAGAGAGAGAGAGAGAGAGAGAGAGAGAGAGAGAGAGAGAGAGAGAGAGAGAGAGAAAATATAGTGTTCTATATATAATACTCTAGGAGACATTTCGTAATTAGCAACGAACGAAATTTCCGACTCCCCGTTCTTAAAAGGCAGAAAATCCCGCAGCCACCAATCTCACTCTTGCAATTTATAATTACCCTTTTAAAGAAGAGGAAATCTCGGAAGCGTATAAACTAAATGACAAGATTAAAGGCTCATTAAATCTCTCCCAGCCCCTTACTGCAGCGGTCCCGAGTTTTACGAGCAATTAATTCTGTTTTTAGCAACATTCCAAAACCGAGAAGAGGGAAGCTGCAGCACCACTTAGGAAGCGATGGCGTCGCTCGACAAACAATGGCTTTCTTTCGCAAGTGAACAGTTCAACATAGAAATGGCCTCTTCGTTCCCTTTCCGAGAGAATGGAAAGAACGCGGGAAAAAGAAACCGGAGCAAAGACAAAAAGAGGGACGCACCGTAAAAGCCTCATAAGATCAATTTATGAGGGTATTCAAGGGACCAAGAACAAAATCATAGGGTAAAATAAGGGACAAATATTGTTATCATCTCGGTCTAAAAACTGTTCCATGGAATGGAAGAAAAAATGGAGAAATCAGGTGGGTTTATAAAGAGAACAAATACATGCAGACAAGACGTCTACAGACACAAAAATTCAAAGGCTGGTATTTTAATGAACCTGCAGAAGGATGTGAAATGGAAAACAAATCTTGACAATAGTACCTGGTAGAGAACATACCTTTGCCAAGGCCACTCAGATATGCAGCCAGCGATGAGGCAATTAAATCTGCCAACACCAACATTTATAGAGATGTTAGCATGATACATACCTCAAGAATGGGTGAACGAAATGTCATGTGGCCCCCCTTGAGGTGATGAACTACTAGGAGAGACCAGCGCAGGACAGGTAGATTCCACGCAAAAATTCGTCACGAAAAATCCGATTACTACGGAAAGTTAATCATCTAGGAAACGACACCTATTAAATGCTACCAGATTTCTTCCAATTCCGTTCCCCCGTTCCTGAGATATCCCGCTTCCATACAGATATAAAAGACCACGGGTCAGGGTACGGGTTAGTTTAACTGCATTCCAACTTCGCCGGTAGAAGCCACTTCTATATACAAACGGAAACGATTTCACGTGAAAAAAAAATCTTTCAAATTGTACCTTTACCTTATTCCATTCTCGCAGGAAAGCATTCGGTGATTAATTCGGTGTCAGAAGGGAAACAGACTCATATAATAAGTGGAAAAGGTACTGCTTTTAATAAATTCAGTATAAGAGCATCAAATAAATGCAACGTTACAGTTATACAAGAGCATTTTACTACACGATAGTTTATTCCACTACAGTACCTGAAATGGGATTAGACTGTTGAGTATCGGGAAAAATATAGACAAACGAAAATAAGTACAGGAATGGGAAGAAAGGCATGTGTGTGTGTGTGTGTGGTCTTCATAAGGGGAGAGAGAGAGAGAGAGAGAGAGAGAGAGAGAGAGAGAGAGAGAGAGAGAGAGAGAGAGAGAGAAACTGTGTTCCGATGTGGGTTTATTGGGCTAATCTGTATTTGGCAGCATTTTAGGTTCACCAAATCGTTAAATTTTAGTCCTTAAATCAGAAACGAAATCAAAGCAAAAGGAAGTTAAGACCATGGCACTAACAAGGATCTCTCTCTCTCTCTCTCTCTCTCTCTCTCTCTCTCTCTCTCTCTCTCTCTCTCTCTCTCTCTCTCTGTGTGTGTGTGTGTCAGAACGTACTCGCCTTCACACCAAAACGTAACGAAGTCTCCTCTTTAACGCTTCTCGAATTAAAAAAATAAATAAATATGAAAGAAAACTGACTTTGTGGAATACTTGACAGCAACGTTACAACCCTGACACCCGAAAGCCACGGGCATTCCACATCAAACATCCCAGTGAGACTTAAAAAGCTCCTCTTACGTTAAAGTAAAGTGAGAGTGGAATAAGACAAGAATAAATACGGTGAAAACATTGGTGATGCGGTCTGAATAATTCGTTTAAAATGCAATCCTAATTCCGAAACTAATATAGTTTGTATACTTTGTATGCTTTAATTGCCATTTTTTGATGAGGAATATTTAAAAAAATAACTACCGATAAGTTATCCGATTTATTAACGCGATAAATGTGTAAAGTACTACTGACCATACACACAACCACATAACATTTACATACGAATACACATACACATATATAACATATATATACATACATACATACATACATACATACATACATACATATATATATATATATATATATATATATATATATATATATATATATATATATATATGATAGAAATAATCAACACATAATCATGTATGGAACAGAAGTAAATTTCTGATTTACATCAGGATCGAACCCATGTTCGATCCTGATGTGAATCAGAAATTTATATATATATATATATATATATATATATATATATATATATATATATATATATATATATATATATATATATATATATATATATATATATATATAAATGGCAAAAAATCTTAGATTAAGTTTACGAACAAAATGCTGTAGATGATTAATATCTGAGACAACCAGCTCTATTAAGATTAAATTACCACCAGGGATTTAAGACGACAAACCTCAGTGTCAATTAGCTATGGACTACCCAACTTGAACGTATCTTTGCGTTCTTTCTTTGACTTTTCTATAATTAGCAGAATGTCCAGCGTTACCACGGAAACCAACGAATTTTTAGTACTTTCTCCCATTGCAAATTAATAATTTCCCTTCCTCAGTTATAGCGAGTAGTCTCTAAAAAAAAAAAAAACATTATTTGTCACAGTTCCTGCTTATAAAAAAAGACAAGAGATACAAATACAAATTTCTGACAGTTGTAAAGACGACGGTCACATGTCATGAGTTCACTGATTAACAGTAACTGGCTCCAGCTGTAAGTTGGAAAAAACATCAATTGAAAGTTGGAAATGGAAGGCAACAACCTTGCAAACCATCGCACCAAATTTCTTGTGAAAAGCTGTCCATGAATACACAAATTTTCTCCAGTATGTAATATTTTAGATTACTAGATCCATGTGATTCGTCTTACACTAACAATCATCTCAATTTTTAGTGTCAGGTGAATTACGGCACGCTCAAGAACTATACATGCATGATATTCATCACATCTAAACATGTTATGAATTTTTCTCTAAATGCAAACCAAACTAAAATTTTTGTTAGATCAGTTCCCAGAAATTCACACTGATAAAATATAGATAATAAAGTTGTAACTGTTTATTTTGAAATTCACCTTTCAGTAATTTTTGCATATAAATTACTCATTTTTTGAGGACAAAAAAAAAAAAAATCTTTGACATGGATGCTTTTGAGCCTCTAGCTGTTTCTTCGTGAAAAGCTTCCATCTGAGATCACCAACATCCACCACAGTGCTACCAGGCTCACAGAGCTGGCAAATAAATGTCTCAATGGCTCGTTCAGTGTCAATTCCCAGCTTCTTAGACGTTCCTCTTCCTGTCTTGTCCAGACAGCCAGTGACAGGTCATGATGCTCCTTACGCGTAGTTGTTGGTGAGCCACGTGCTTCTTCAGCAAGCCTACTAAGCTCTGGAGCTGTAAGGAAGAATCTCTCCCGAGCACTGGCATTCTTTGCAATGCCCATGAGTCCTCCAGTGACTTTCATGATGCGGTTGATGTGCTCAAGAGCATGATCCACCCCAATGGCACAGAATGGGATCTGGTTTTTGTTGACTACAAAGTTTCCATCCATGAACTCTTGATGTATGTCTGGATCTGTGCTCTGAAGGGCTGTCATCTCCGCAAGATAAAGTGGAACCAGTCTGGCATACTTCTGCTTGTCATAAACAAAGAAGTACTTGCACAGAGCATCAAGGGACGACAGGTGCAGCCCCCAAAGACCATCATGAGTGGAATGGATGAATGTATATATGAGTAATACCATCCTTATGTATGTCCACACAAACTTAAAGAGTGAACTTTGTGATCCCTTCTTCTTAGCAAATTCAGCCATCATCTTCAGTACTCTTTGTGAATTAAGGATAATTAACATATTTTGCTGCGCCTTCAACATCTCTTGTTGCGGGTGTTGAACACAAATTTGGTTAAGCTGCTGTGCTGCCTCTACACATGGCCCCTTCAGATAAGGATGATCTAGAAAGAATTTTTCTACATAGAGATCACAGAGGGTCTGGACTGTAGTTATGTGTGCTTGCAGGGCTCTTTTCATGTGCTTGGCTTCTAGGATCTGTCTTGTTGTGGTTGGACCATGACGTCAGCTTCACTCCAAGCCTCGTCAAGCCCACTGTCTTCGATGGCATTCCCAGCTGCCCATAATGCAGCCATCACAGTATGCATCTCACCCATTCTCAGCACCCACTTGCCCTTGCAATCATCGCCTGTCATCTCAAGCTGTTTGGCTCGTTCATATAAGGCCATGTCGAAGGTGATAACCGTCTTCCTTTCCTTGTCATTCATGGGCAGGTCCAGCTATCAAAGACAGGGCATTAACCTCAGGTGACAGGAGAGAGTTGAAGGCTGCCCAGGTAAGGATGTTATGACATTTGCCACTGGCACCCTGTTGATGTGCTGACTGTTCTGGATCTTGCATGGCTGTTGAATCACCCAGGAAAACTGCGGCAGTTGGCTGCTGTGATCCCTCAGTAACTACAGATTGGCTGATATCCATGGCTTCAACATCCCCTGGAGCCTGTTGATCGTCTGGTGGACTGATATCCATGGCCTGGACATCCTGAGGCACATTATGATTGTCTGGTGTGATGACATCCACGGCTTGAATGTCCCTGGCTTCAGTATGCGCATGATTGCCCTAGAAAGTAGCCACACAGTCTTCTGCAGAATATGGTTTGATTGCTCCCACACTTGCTCCAGGATGGTACGCAGCAAAGATGGTACCTTCAGCTGACTATGCATTATGTGCATGGCAACAGATAAAATCTGGGTCAGTCAGGCCCTTCAGAGAGCGGTCCCTGGCTTTTTGGTCATTCAGCTGTACCCTCCTTGTGCTCTGTGGGTCAATGTAACATTCTGGCATTTCAGACTATGAAACAAAGCGTGATTATTTACAGTAAGTTGGGTCAAAAATGACCTTTCAGCTTTGATGCTGTGTCAAGGTTACTGAAGGTCCACAGAAAAATTGGCGACAACATTTTTCCACTTCCTGGCAGCAAGAACACATTCATAATAGTTGCAAAAAATTAAGATGCAAGACCAACGGGAATCCCAATCTGTTATGTCCCCCCCCCCACCACCACTAATGTGAGTCTAAGTTCAAAAAGACCGTGGGAAAACAGCCACCACTGAAACTCCCCAGATTATGGAAGTGGTAAAGGTTCTGATTTTAACAAGTTGAGTAACAGTGAAGGAGTAAAGGCTTCTCAGCTCAAATTCAGTAAGCTGTAAGTAGTTAACAGTAACTTTTTACTTAAATGTCCCAAGTTAAGCAGGGAAGGTATAAAGGTGCCAATTTAGCAAGAGATGTTAAAACTGAATTGGTCAGTGATGTCGTTTTTAAGTGTCTTTTCAGGAAATTTGTGTGTTTAAAACTTCAGTTTGGAGGATTTCTTTCGGGTTAAGTGGTATTAAAGTAGTTTAACCAGACCACTGAGCTGACTTCCAGCTCTCATAGGGCTGGCCCGAAGGATTAGGAAAATACCACATAGGCTCACGTTCTCATACTGTAACACATTCACACAATAAATACATTTACTCATGCTTCCACACTAAAATGGTTTATTAAAATTCATAATAAGTTAAGTAGTACTTAAACAAAATTTAAATTCGATGAATGCTATGTTTTTGTGCTTCTATCATTCTTTCGGGTTAAGAACGGTGCGGCTGTTATTCTGAAAATAGTGAATGGTTTTTCTTTTATGATGAACAGTATCTTGGGAATCATAAAGAAGAGCTCCACATGGAGATATTAGTTAAACTGAAGAAGATTTAAGGAAGGTAAAACCTATTCCTTTGTTGCCAGCACTTGTAATGTTAGAACCCTTCTCAAAGGCCCTGAATGTGTAGGTCTCTGAAAACTCACAAAGGTAACCAGTATTTACTTTGTGCTGTAGTGAAAGGTATCCAAAGGCCATACCCTTGCATAGTAACACATCAAAAGTAATAGATTTGGCCTGCAAAGTAGTGCAGTGGTCAAAGCTCCTCTTAGTGTTTGTTGTTAGGTATCCCTGTCAGAGTACAGGTTTTTATTCCAATGGTCCCCTGACATTTCTATATAATGCAGTATAAAACAGAAGTAATAAAATGCAATACATATCAGATGGTAAAATCCCATGCAATACAATATCAGTTTTATGGTGTATAAAGACTTTTTAATATTTTTCTATAGTAATCAGTTACTAAATGTAAAAAGCATTAATTTGACAAAGCTGTAGATTTAGTGCTAGTCAGAAACTACTCTTGCTTCTGCCTGTTAGACAATCTCCGAGTAAATTTGGCTGTAATTTCATCCAAAGATTTTTTTTCTAATTCCAGAGGCTAATATCCAAGGTTTACTTAACTTAACCCTCAGATGGAAGCTGACTTATATCTTGCCCAACGACTGTTCCAAACGACTTTTTTCCCATTCTCTAACCTGGAACCAAAGCGATCTGGTTGAAGTCTATGTCGAAAACTCCTTTCAAAAGAGGCCATGAAGAAAGGGGTGAAATTCTTGTTGCATCATGTATTGGCCAAATCTACAGGAAGTCCCTGGGCCTCAACATGCATTTTTTACTGCTATACTGTCTCTACTGATTACAGAAAGTATATTTCTTATTGCAGCAAAACGACCTGCTTACACCAAATGATCTGTAAGAAATGCTAGACTTTAACCTTGACAAGGTTTCAGTAGAGTTTCTTTGACTGAGGAGTCAGTTTCAGCTTCCGTCGCAAGTGATGTTGCTACCTAACTGTGAATAATCTATCTGATTTATAGTGTCAATGCACTAATTGTATAATCCTCTTATCAGGAACATCTGGAAGGCTTAAGAGGCATGATTAACTGAGTAGTTCCTAATAGCTTATGGGCAGTCGAACACCCATTCATGGGAATGGCTGGATACTTCGGCTGTTTAGCCCCAACTTCCAGAGGGTGGCTGCTCCCATGATTCACCTTACTGGTCTAAATGTGTGGTCTAAGTGTTTAGTCCACATTGACTGAATCTGATAAACCATTTACCATTCAAGTGGATGCTAGTGACTGCACCATTAAAGTGGTTGCTAGTGACTGTGCTGTCTGTTTTGCTTCAGATTATATTGTCTGCAATTTATTCTGAGCTACAATTCACCTTATTACTGTTATGGTTTGTAGTTTCTGTATTTTATGCTAATTAATAAATTACCACTACATTCATTGGTATTGTTTGATATTTTTTCCTCACATTGGATTCTTACTGTAAGTCATTAAATTGTTTGTAAAATTTTTAGGCCAGAGACCTTGCAAGTACTGATGGATTGTGGATATTACTGCTTTCTTTGTGTAAATGCTTTCAGCTCTGAATAACTTCGTCTTTGTTCCAGTGTACAAATTTTCACCATTACTGAGGTTTAGTGATGGGTGAAATATGCAGGTATAATTTCATGTAATAAAATACAAATTATGGACAGCCAAACTAATATCAGCAAATGGTGACTGAAAAAGCGTATTTATTACGAGAGTGAAATGAACAAGTTGGCTGAGGGGGAAAGACTTAGTCTGGTAAATAAGTGCTTATGCTTTCCAAAATCTTAAAACGATTTAAGGTTTAATAAAAATATACCCCTCAATGAGTCAAGGCATTATACTTATTCTGGGATCCCGAAGCTTGACACTATAAGATAGTAAAACTTAAATCACTTGGACCACTAGAAGACTGAGGTTGAGTAGAACGCTGATAACAGAAAAAAACCTTTCCTTCAGAAGTTTGTAAAAGGATGCGTGATCTTTTAGCATATGTTTGCACGTGTATGGTAGCCTGATAACTAATTTAGTAGGGTATGCACTGTTTCCTATGTAAACACCCCGGAACTTGAGATGGAATAATCTACGTACAAACTAAGTGGAAAAACTTCCAGCCATTACCACATTCTAGAGTGAAATAAGGTAAAATGAGTTAAGTTACTCCTTTTTAATGAGATAATGACATATTCAGCTGATGACCTATTCTACAGAAACTTCGCTATTTGGAAGCATTCTCTTTTAACTACAGAACAAGACCTGTAATTAGGGGAAAGGCTATATTGCTGGAAAACTATATACAAAAAAATTGAGAACCCGAGAACCTTTCTGAACACTGGCTTTAATGCCACCAAAGAAAAGGAGCCATTCGTGAACAAGAATGTAGCAATTTCTGTAACCATTTGTGTTAACCTGTGCTCTCCTCCTCTGTGCCCAAACTAATCTCCCGACATCAGCCCCACACCATTCACGGTACGATATGCTGAAATTCGGCTTTTTCCTTTGTCCCAGCTTTGTCTGTTGTGCTTACTCAGAGGCTCGGTAGGCACTTCCACCTCATTATTTACAACATGAAGAGCCTTGGAAGAAAGGAATTCTCTCGATTTAGTCGCTGCACTTCTTCAAAGAGAGGAAAATAATCGTGTGCCTTAAAAAAAAAGAGATGAAGAGTCACACAGTAAACATCTGGACAAAACTGAAACTCCAAAATCATTAACGCTCATGTAGGTTCAAACCTCAATAACAGAATTGGAAACTACATGACCCCTCCTAAACGCTGTCATCATTGGGCTGATCATTATGGCTAGTCCTGCCACCGGTATAATGATCCCACATATCATGTATCTCTCCTACCCTAACAATGTCGAGCTTCAAGCCCAGATAAAAAAAAAAAGTTAAAGAATGAAGGAGATTCATTCGAGTGAGGCAACTCTCTGCTGTTTTCCCGGGTAGGCAAATAAGCGAGGAAATAAGAAGTGTGTCCAGGGAAAAAAAAAAGGGGGGGGGGAATCTTCTGGTACACATGCAACGGACGTTTCAGACGAAGGTCACCTGGGGGCAGGTCAGATGAGGAGGAGAAATAAAAACGGAGGCTGCACATGAAGAGCAAAATAGATGCTGTAAGATACCTTTAGCGGCTGCTGCTGAGTAACGAACCTCGAAAAGTTTGCTAAAAAATGTCAGAATATAAAACTAAAGTAGTTTTGGTGTCTCTTCCACAGGAGGAAGGCACGCTCACGGACTTACCCCACATACCATAGGTCTAAACGTCTTACCTTGCTTTAAAAACGACTAAAATAGTAAAGCATATGGCAGAACCTAACAGAATACCCAAGAACAAAAAGGAATCAGAAACTTTTGCGATTTCAGATAGTTGATCCATTGTGAACACTATCTTAATTCCACCGATTTTAGGGACCTTGAAAGCTATTATACCTCCATATTGAAATATAAGAATAACTGGAGTCAATGAACACAAAACTGGGCAAACATATCAAGCGAACAATTACATACATGTTACTTTTCCCCTGGGGAAAAAAGAAGACCTCTCCTTTACAGGATAAAAACTGGAAAAGGCCACCAAAGCCCCATTTTTTTTTTTTTTTTTTTTTTTACAAAATCTTGAAAACATTCGCTTAACACCTGCCTTTTAGCTCAATTCTGTTTTTGTGTGAATTTCAAGAAATACCCCCTGAAAATGTTTTCCTACGATTTTTTTGTGTTTGAATTTTTTTCTGCACACTGGAAAATCGGCAATAAAAGGGCGGATATTTATTGAAAAGGAACGATAGGTCACAGCCAGAAACTGAAAAATATTTGGTATCCTTGTAATTAAATATACCTATGGTAATTCATATAATAAAATATGAATTACTATAGATATTACCTGGCTGTGTATAATGGGAACAAATTTACATCACAACCAAGCACCCGATAATGGAATGACAATGACGTCACCAAGTGCAAATCATGCACCCTGTATACAAACAGGTAAATCAATTGACATAATTTTCCAAAAGTTATTTCCACCTATCAATTAATGGTCGATTGGTCCTCCAGGTCTACATAAAATCACAGAGGAAAATGAAATCAGGGTAATGCAAATACTATGATGATATCTAAAACTGATTACTCAATGGAAAGTCGAGCATACAAAGTGTGAACGGTATTTCTTTAAGAAATATTGCTTCCACGTGTATATGATGGAATACCAAGCAATCATTGCAGATGGAGCATCAGGCATCAGAGAATTAAATGAATCTTAAAAAGAAATCATCATTATCATTAAGCCCTCCAGCACCGTGAGACGCAAACAGCCACAAATCAGCAAGAATAAATGTGAAAATTAAATATTATTTCAATTCCATGCGCAAAGCAAAAATGAAAAAAGGAAACTATTAAGTTAACCGGCGAAGTAGCAGGGAGAAAATTTATCGCATCATGCTCCATTAACCTTAACACATGTACACATATGAAACCTACTACAGGCGACATCATTAAGATTCAAAGCTAGTCATTTATGGAGACACTGATGAAGTACACCGGTGCCAAACAAAGCCACTCGACTGGATTAGGATCATCTTGTAAATATATATTTTTTCAACATTACTCAAGTCATTTCCCATGAAAGGGGTTAGTTCCTGAGAGAGAAAAAAAAAAACAGACACTGCTACATCCATACTGGTGAATTGTGCATGAAACTTCCACAATATTTACCGGCTAATACACCTACACAGAAGACTCATCAGTAACGCTCCAACACCTTTACACATGCAGCACCATTCTCCTCTATCTTTTGAGATCTCTCTCATTTCATGCATATCAAAGTCATTCCTTGTTAGTACCTCTTTCTAGCAATTTGTCTAATGCGGTCTTAATCATCCTCGTTTTAAATACACAATATGCGTTACGATCTTTGGATATGAGCTAAATAATCTTTTCATTCTTGTTTGGGATAATGTTATGGTTTGTTTTTTCACTGAATGCTCAATTTGAGTAAATTAATACGAGATTCACTGGTACTGTTCAGTGACTCTTTTCCATTTTGGATTCTCTCAGTCTAAAGTAAGTCATTTTTCTCATTGTCGGTATAAAAAAATTTGTGTTCAGCCTGGTTTTTGGATGTTAATGTTGCATTTTATTCTTAGAGGAAATATTTTCCGGAGTCTGAACAATCATTTGTCACTGTTGTTCATGTGTTTAAATTTCAGTTTACTTTAGTAACTGGTAAAACATGCTGATATAATTTTCATAAATAAAATACATTTTTAATGGACAACCAAACGAATATATTAGCAAATGGTGACTTACAAAAACGCTTGGAAGGGGTAGAAGATGGGGTGGCGGATATACGGTACATATTCAAGGAAGTCAGAACCATATTAGGAAGTCTGAATACGTCTAGTAAATAAATGCTTACGCCTTTCATGATCGTTAAAGTTTTAAAGGTTGCTATCGCGATAACCCATAAAATGTCTAATAGTTTTCTCCGCAATACCAGATTTACACAAGTCTTACCCCTACGTAAGCAGAGTCATGAATGACTGAAACCTCACAAAAGGATCTAGAAATCGAAGCACATTTACGCTGGACCTTGAAGGACTTGACACAATAATAGGAAAGCAAAACGAAAACTAAGTAGATCACTGCTCTCAGGTCGAATAGAACAATGATTGCAAAAGAAAATAAAAATGAAAACTACATTCAACATGAGTTGTAAAATTGTGTAACAGGATATATGAAGCCAGACAACTTGAGCATGAGTAACCTTTAGCATACGTTTAAACTTATGTGACATCCTAATATCTAACTTATACGTACCGTATATTCCTTGAATATGTACCTTATACCTTTCTCCTGCAAACATCCTCAAAACTGTTCGAGATCTTGTATATATCATTAACACTTCAAATACCTGAAAAATTCCTGCTTTACATGAAATACTTCATATGCAAACTAAAAGTGAAAAACAACAGTTCACCACATTCATCGGAATCTGCTGTGAAATACGGTGTAATTAGTGGGACTACACTTATTATGCATCAACAGTTCTAGCAAGGATATTATCCTTTCAAAACCGGAGGTTTACAGAGATAATCACGTATTCAGCTGATGACCTATGCTACAGAAACCTCGTAACCTGGAAGGGAATTACCTTGAACTACAGAATAAGACTTGTAATTACGAGAGGGGTTAAATTCTAGCCAACTATACTCGTATACACAAGAATAAAATAAAAATTGAGAATGTTCTTACGCAGCAGCCTTGGTTTAGTGCTACCAAAAAAATAAAAGATCCCTACGTGAATAAGCATATATTTACTAATTACTGTCTTAACTATTCAGCTTCTTTCTGTGTACATGTACTAAAAACATCAAAAACATTACATCAACCATCAAAGTTGCCTACGTGGTCTAACTGCTATTATGCAACAGCCATATATAGATAGCCTACAGAATCCAATCAATTATATAAGTGCAACAGACATAAATAAAAAAAAAAATGAGTTCCATGAACTTATGCTCTCATCTTCTGTGCTAAAACTAATCTCCCGACAGAAAGAGAGCATTTTCGACCCCACTCCGTTTAAGGTATGACAAGCTCAAATTCGGGGTTTCCTTTGTCACAGCTTTCTTTGCAGTGCTTGCTCAAAGACCGAGCCTAGGACGAACTTCCATCTCATTATTTACAACAAGAGTCTTGGATCGAAGAGAATGATCTCGATTTGGTGGCTATTCTTCCTCAAAGAGGGGAAAAATAGTCTTATGTTATGTCTTAAAATAGCAATGAAGAATCACATGGTAAACACCTGAACAAAACGGAAACTCCAAACCACTAATGCCTCACGTAGGGCTCAAACCTCAATAACTGAATTTGAGGCTCGATGACCCCTCTCAACGTTGTCATCAATGGGTTGATCATTATGGCTAGTTCTACCACTGGCACAATGATACCACATTGTGTCTCTACTACCCTAACATTGTAGAGAGCTGCAATCCCAGATAAAACACAGTTCAAGAATCAAGGAGATTCACCCGAGTGAGGCGAAGAAGCGTGGAAATAGCAACTGTACCTAGAAAAAATATGAAAACTTTTTGGTTCACGTGGAATGGATGTTTCGCACGATAGTTCCATCGGGAAGATCAGATAAGAAGAAATAAAAACAATTTGCTCAAAATTGTCAAAATATAAAACTAATGAAGTTTTGGAGTCTTTTCAACAAGAGAACGGAACTCTCATGGATTAACCCAGGCTTGATACCTTAGTTACTAAAATAGCTAAAGAAGGATTTCCAGATTGCACAGCATTTGGCAATACTCAAAATAGAATATGCGCGAACAAAAAGACATCAGGAATTTTGAGAAAAACTTGATCCATTGTGAACGCTTATCTGAATTCGACCGATTTCAAGGACCTTGAAAGCTATTATATATACCTCCATATTGATAAACAAGAGTAAATGGAATCCATAAACTCAAAATTGAGCAAATTTATCCAACGAACAATTTCACAAGTTACTTTTCATCTGGGAAAAAAAGACCTCTACTTTTTAGGATAAAACCGCAAAAGGCCACCAAAGCCCTAACAATTTTTTCACACTCTCTGGACATTCGCTAAAACCTGCCTTGTGGCTCAACAGCTCAGTGGTATTTTTGTGAGATTTTCAAGAAATATCTTCCGAAAATGTTTTCCTAAGAATTTTTTTATTTGAATTTTTTTTCCTGCACACTGGAAAATCGGGAATAAAGGGGAGGATATTTATTCAAAAGGAGTGATAGGCCACAGCTGGAACTTGGGATATCTTTGGTATTCTTGTAATTTAATATCTATAGTAATTCATAAAGTAACGTATGAATTACTATAGAAATTACTTGGCTGTGTATGATGGGAAAAAATTAACAAAGCAAACCAAGCACCTGATAATGGAAGGGCAATGACGTCATCAAGTACAAATCATGCACCCTGTATACTAACATAGATAAATTAAAAGAATAATTTTCCAGGTCATTCCCATCGATTAGTTTGAGGTCGGTTAATCTTCAAGGTCTGCACTACACAAAAAGGAAAATCAAATCAGGGTAAGGCAAATACCATAATGTTACCTAAAACCGAATATTCAATGCAAAGTCGAGCATACGAATTGTAAACGGTATTTCTTTGAGGAATATTGCTTACAGATGCCTACTGGAATAACATGCACTCACTGCACATGCAGTATCAGACATCAGAATTATCTGAATCTCACAGAGGAAACATCCTTATCATTATAATCATCACCATTATCACTTCCACCACCGCGCAACAACCCTCAAATCTGTAAGAATAAATGTGAAAGTCACATTTTATTTCAATTCCTTGAACAACGCAAAAATAAAAAAAAGGAAACTATTAAATTAACCGGCGAAGGGCAGACAGCAGGGAAAAATTGATTGCATCATGCTACGTTAACCTCAGCACATGTAAACATATGAAACCTATTACAGACGACATCATTAAGATTCAACGCTAGTTATTTATGGCGACACTGAAGACGTACACTGGTGCCAAGTAAAATCACTCGACTGGATTAGGTTCATTTTTATTTATATACATATATATTTTTTCAACATTACTTACATTTCCCATAAAACGGGTTAGCCCCAGAGGGAAAAAAATACAAGTCACTGCTACATCTATACCGGTGAATCTTGCGTAAATCAATGTGCATGAAACTTCCACAACATAATATACCTACACAGAAGGCTAATTAGTAATGCTTCCAACACCCTTATACATGTGGCACCTCTTACCTCTATCTTTCATGAATTCTCTCATTATATGGACATTAAAGCCATTTCTTTTCCATACTTCTTTCAAGCCATCTGTCCAGTGCTGTCCTCTATCTTTTCTGCATGACCAAACCACCTCAAAACACTTCGAGCCATCAATTAACCCACACTCACCTTTTCACCCTTTCCACATATCTCCACCTTTCAATTTTTCCTACGCCACATACACTGGACAAACACTTCATCTCAACAGCTTCAAGCTTTTTTTTTTCGTTCATTTACATTCAACATCCACACTTCACCTCCATGAAGGAGATTTGGCTCAACAATCTCTCCTACATTCCAGCATTATCCTTCTCAGACATTACAAGCCTCATCCTCATATCACGTACACCCTCGGTTACCTTCCAGCAATTCAAATCTTCTCTCATTCTACCATCATCCGTTATTTATATTCCAAAATACCTGTATGAATCAACTCTTCCATTTTTTCACTATTTCCATTAACATTCATGCCTCCATCATTATCCTTTTACTAGTTTCTGCAGTTTCTCTTCACTATCTCTAATTAGCCATTCCAGGTTGCATTTTCATCCTCCAACTTTGCACATACATCTGTTGTCTTTTCTATAAAGATACTGAACAGCCATGGAAACCTATCACACGGTTATCTCAAACCAACTGTTACATGAAAGCAATAACTAAAACTTCCTTTGAAATGTAAACAAAGAATATCATATATAATATTTTCAACTCTTTCTAGAAATCGGTCCAATCTCTTAATTGCATGTAATTTTAAAGAAAGCTGATTGGATTGAAAACCATCAATTCTTTTTTGTAATCATTTTAATACTTTGCGACGCTCAGAAGAAAACAATGAAAAAGTTTGTCGTGGTACTGGGTTTTCAAATTCATCTCCCTCCCCACACGTTTCATTTTTTCACTTAGCTGGTAAATTTTTGCATACACCTTTTTCATAGGTTCTTTTTTTATCTGAGCACTGAACGTCCACATGTTCTACTTTTTTTACAGTGTTATTAACCACTCGCTATTAAAAAAAATTTTTTTCAGAGACATCCACTTATACTGAGAAGGCCTTCCGTCATCGAATCTAAACTCACTTTGTTGAGAAGTACGACAGCTGACATTCAAAGCACAGCCTCACTTCAAGGTCTCACGACTATACGTTAACTCTTTAAAACATTAAAGTTCCAGGTATAATATAACCGCAAAAAATACAGAGCAGGAAAAAAGCGCCAAATTTTTGAAGTTCTATCTGCAAGACAAAAAAAAAGTCCTCCATCACGAGGAAACACAATTTTAGAAAATAAATGTATCACTGGTCATTTTTAAAAATGTGGGGCAAAAATGTGTCATGAGGTTGCCCATGACTTATTTTTGTTTCACAATTTTAAAAATGGCTAGAAACAGACTTATTTCCCCCCAAAAAAAGTTTTTTAATACATTAGAATTTTCATTTTTTCCACCGGATAAGCTACAAGAACCTTTTTCTTTCTATTTTTCGCACTCGTATGTCTCCTAATAATTTGCAAACTAGCAGATGCTCGCTATCACTCGCATTTGCTAGTTCCCATATCCGTACTATACCCATACCCATATATGTGTCATACCCATACCCATATTCGTACCAAACCCATAACCACGTCCAACCATAGCATGCCCATACCCATACCCACATTCATTCCATACCCATATCTGTACCATACCGCACCATACTCATACCCATATCTGTACCATACCCATACCCATACCTAAACACATACCCATACCAATACACATATCCATACCTAGACCCATACCCATATCCATACCTTACCCATACCTATACCCATATCCATTCCATACCCTTCCACACCCATTCCATACCATATCATTCCCATATCCATACCATACCATACCCATATCTGTACCATAGTCATACCCATATCTATACCATACCCATCCCACAGCTAAATTAATCCTACTAATAATAGACAGCAAAAGTGTATAGGCAGCACCAACCCCGTTTACCTTCCGGTGTGCAAGCAAACAAACAAACATACAAACGTTTCAAAGTTTTAGTATTATATGTGGACTCCCGGATTAGCGGGGGATGTCAGAAACCTGTCCTGTCCAGGAACCTCAAACCGAGAGGTAGTCCTCATTCGGGGATTCCTAAGAGGGGTTTTTGACACACCACACAGGGTCTTCCTCTTAGGCATTCTGCACCGAAAATGACTCGGGACATCAAATGTAATGGAGTCTGAAATTAGCTCCATAGCAAATGGAAGACCCAAGGGTCTTTACTTTGGACAATCCTTCCAAATCTATAAACATTTTGTTAATAGTACTCAATCTCAATACATTTTATTTCATCATAAAACACTGCACCTTTCTTTAAGTTCAGTGCATGTGGGGACAGCTCAGCCAAGTTAACAGTGTTCAAAAATTCTGGAGAAACGCCCATTGTATTTAAACGTATTGTTGAAGACGTCTTCACGACTCCAGGATCCTTTGAAGCAGTCTTCAGCTTCTGAAGCATTCCTGAAGCCGTTCAAAAGGTTTCTGGGAATTCCGAAGGCTTTCGTCTCCGATTTCTTCTCCATAAAACTTTCTTCTTCAGTATTGTGCAAGAACAGGGGAAGCCCACGTTCTTGGAGATGAAAGGTTTAAAGATTTCTTAACGACTCCAGGATCCTTTGAAGCAGTCTTCATCTTCTGAAGCATTCCTTGAGAAACACTCAGTGGATTATAACTTCTTCTTATATTCTTACAGACTCTAGAATCCTGTGAAGCCGTTCAAAAGGCTTCTGGGAATTCCGAAGGCTTTCGTCTCCAATTTCTGCTCCATAAAACTGTTCTTTAGTATTCTGCAAGAATGGGGGAAGCCCACGTTCTTGGAGATGAAAGGCTTAAAGACATCTCCACGACTCCAGGATCCTTGGAAGCAGTCTTCAGCTCCTGAAGCATTCCTGGAGAAACGCCCACTGGATTATAACGTCTTCTTACATTCTTAAAGACTCCAGGATCCTATGAAGCCGTCTTCAGCTCCTAAACGGATCCACAATTTGGGAAATGTAGATGATTAAGTTACCACACAGCAAAATAGATATTCCCTCCTATAATATAAACATATAGCCTATACAATTTTGGGAAGATGTTGGCCACACCCTGTTGACAGTGGAAAAACTAAATACAAAGAAGCGTGTTCATAGCAACTCTTGCTAAATCCAAAAGCCCTGGGAATCACATTTACTACATAGGCTTATATAATACAGTAGACAAAATTTACATACATTAATACATACATACATACATACTGTACATGCCATGTGTTTTAAGAAACTTCGTAGGCGTACATTTAATGACCCTGACAATACATTCTTGAACATCATGAGGACAGATATGATCTGAATTTTGAGATTTTCTACCAGGCAGAATGAGATCTAATCTAATTAAATCATTCCCAGTTCCCACGTTAAGTTTTATAGTAAACGCCACAAAGAACTTTTATGTATTGTAGGGGAACATCAGCGAAAGAAAAAAGCACATTAGAAGAAATCTTCATGGTATAAAGTCTAGCAGTTAAAACCAAATGAATGCAGGTTAGAGATCTTTACCCGACGACACAAGCCATTCCAGATCTGGACAATATAGAGAAAGAGAGGACTAAAGTTATAATGAAGACCTAACGGACAATTTCCTTCTGAAATTTGAGTCATAACACTTGGAATATCAATTGTGTCATACTTTCTATAAAAAACTACCTTATAGAAATTTATGGAATATCAATTGTGTCATACTTCCTATAAAAAACTACCTTACAGAAATTTATGCAAACTATATTATTTTACTGACAAATCAATTTTATGGTGGAAAAATCCACACTGAAGTAAGTGTAAATATATGTTTAAAAATATAACGAGAGTTTCCAAGAACCTGCTCGATAAGGAGAATCGAGCAGGTTCTCGAAAGTTATCGTTTTAAATATTTTTTAAATGCTTATTTGCTCTTACATCATTGTGGATTTTTTCACCATTTAGTGATTCACGTGACTATCATCTTTTTTTTTTTATATCTCATATTATGTTAGAATAAGTTTTCAAAATATTAAGATACTACTTGCTGTCAATCATGGCCAAGGTGATACGCAGGAACTTAATGGTATAATGAGCCTTAATATAAGACATAATTTATTTAGAAATAATTGTTTAGAAAGAAAATTCACACTATCAAAACTGAAAAAATTATATAACATTTACAAACAACGTCAAAAAGCTTAAAAATTATATTACATAACGTTTATATACAAAAGTGCGCTTCTGAATAAAATATTGAGCTTTAGTCAAATTATATTGCTGTTGCATTACAATATATATTTCCTCGAATATAACAATGCTATATGTCATTTTCATGCTCATCCTAATAGAGTCTGTTTTCCTCCTAATTATATAATATTTCAAATCATAACAATGTTGAGAAGGAAATAAGTCGCGTGGAACTCATTAAAAAAGATTTTTACTCAAAATGAAAAAATATATATATATTTTTTTTATCTTATCTAGGAATCCACTAGAAATTGCAGACTTTTCCCAGGAAATTAAATAAAATGGCATAAAATCATTTTTTTTTAGCTTGAGCTGATGTAACTCAACCATGTGGAAAAACATAATAAAGTATTTAATACATGTACGTAACTGTAATCTTATATTTGAGTAATTTCTTCAACAGGTGTTTTAACAGGTTATGCACTAACCTTAGCATGGGTTCGAATCTCACCTGAGAGGGAGAATTTCTTCATTCTTGTCCTTCCGGATTTCCAGGTTTGCAGTGGAAAGATAATCCGAAAATGTTGGTATATATATATATATATATATATATATATATATATATATATATATATATATATATATGAGTTAGAATTGAGAACATCATTATAAATAAAATCAATGTCATGTTCGATGTCATATCCATTGCTAACAAAGAGATCGCTCCGTGATAATCAGCCAAGCGCTGTATATCATGAGCCTAATTAGTCCAAGCATGAGAGACGAGTTTTCGAGTTCCTTCCACGTATTCCTTTGCCTCGTTAACGAAGTCAGCTAGATAAACCACGTAATCCAGAAGGAAGACATCACAGTATAACGAAGCCTTTCATCATAACGCTTAAAAGAACTTGCTAATGAACTCGTGAGTGAGAGGCGGAATCAACATTGCGACAAAGAGCCTAATTTGATACGAGCTCTAAGGACCTAGGTAAAATTCCTTGTCACGAAAAACATGACATTGCATCCAAGAGACGTGTGCAGGGGAAACGAAATGCAGTCGATGCCTTTAATATTTAACCTACTAACTTGATGAGATCAACTAATATGCACCAAATTAAACGGCAACTAAATCGACTAAAACAAAAATTACAATAGGAGTTTGTTCTGCTGAACATATCCTCATTAAGAAGGACAACGAAACCGCTTTGGTCCGAAGCCTTACTGTCAGGTACCGGAAATCCGTCATGTAGAGCCATTATCCAAACTTTTTCCAACACCTTCATACGCCCCAAGACAATGATATATAAATTTCTTTTTATAAGTATGCAAACGCACGCACATCAAGGCACATCCTGAAGTAAAATATTTCGACGCCGACTAATACAAAATTTACAATGGAAATTTGCTCTGTTAAACAAACCCTCATTAGGAGAGGCAAAGAAAAAGTTTTGGTCTGAAGCCTTACTGCCTTCGAATACACATACACACGCACGACGAATACATCCACTTACACAAGCACACATACGTACGCACAAGGAGACATGATGGAGGCAAAATATTGCGTTCGCAAAACATACGACATAAATATAAAGAAAAGTGCAGTAAGAACAGTGTTTCGAAAATTGCTGTCTTTTTCCCATGGCACTGAAGATACCAATGCGCAAGATCAGATGTAAAGTAACTTCATACGGCTTAATGTTTTCATGAAATAGGGGGATTAAAAAAAAGGACAGCTTCATGAGATGGGAAACATTGTAAAAAAAAAAAGGACAACTTGCAGGAGATGGAAACACATTGTAAAAAGGGACAGCTTCAGAGATGGGAAACATTGTAAAAAAAGGACAAAGCCTAATGGGAGATGGGAAACAAAAAAAAAAAAAAAAGGGACAGCTTCATGAGATGGGAAACATTGTAAAAAAAAAAGGGACAGCTTCATGAGATGGGAAACATTGTAAAAAAAAAAAGGGACAGCTTCATGAGATGGGAAACATTGTAAAAAAAAAAGGGACAGCTTCCTGAGATGGGAAACATTGGCAGAAATTCTGCGGGATATATCCTAAACGGTCCCTAGAAGGTGACAATCTACCCTACTGAGAAGTTTATTCAGTTACTGCCAACTGAACGTCTCACCGGCGTAGACTTCCCAGAAGAAATAATAAATGAAAATTAACCATGAATGGCGTATAAGTATTAGGTGCAATTTCCAACTGTCTATATTCCCGTAATATCTTCTTCAGTGCCGTTCCCTGAACACGTATAGGCTTTTAAGGCTGTTGTATTATTAATTATTTTTTTGGTTTTCGCCATAAAAACGTTGTTAGTAAATGTTATACATACACACACGCATATATATATATAATATATAATGTATGTATGTATGTATGTATGTATGTATGTATGTATGTATGTATGTATGTATGTATGTATGTATGTATGTAGGTAGGTAGGTAGGTAAGTAGGTAGGTAGGTAGGTAGGTAGGTAGGTAGGTAGGTAGGTAGGTAGGTATGTGTGTGACTGGTAGTATGTAGAAATAAAATGTTTACTAAAATAAGGAAATTCTTGGAGTTGCAGTTAGATCAAAGGGGAGATGGCCATGTGAAGGCACACGAGAGGGTGCATAAGGAAGTAAAGAAGAAAGTGAGGGCGAAAACGAAGGCAAGCAATAATAATAATAATAATAATAATAATAATAAAGGGAATAAGATGAAGAAGAGTTTTAGGGAGGATAAAAAGTTGTTCCACTGGGAACTCAATGGAGAGAGAAAGTTAATGTACACATGGATCGCAGAATAAATTATGTAAAGGGAAAGATGTTGACGACGAAATATTTTGGCGATTTGTTGAATGTAAACGACAGAAGAAAGGCAGAGGCAAAGGACGCGAGAGGAAAGGGTTACAGCAAGACTGAGAGTGGTTTCTGTCCCTACCGTTTCATTTTCTTACTTCACCTATTCTATGGCTCATATCTTCTCTCATCTTGCCATTAACCATTATATTTGCACCCTAATACTAATACGGATCACAAGATTCAATTTTTTCACCACCTGCATTAATATCTATTGTTCCATTTTCCTAGTTTCCACTTAATTTCATAACCTCACTGTAATCTCACTCTCAAATTTCTCCTCTCGCCTCAATAGAAATTTCCAAAGGTTCAATTTTTCTTTACTGTACCCTATCAGTAGTGCATGATTAACCAATCCACACTCCACCCGTGATTCACTTTCTTATTCCACGGGTTTGCACCTGCATCTACTATCTCTTCTCTCAATAAATTTCTTAACAGCTATGGAGACATACAGCCTTGTCTCATAACAACTTCCAACCAGTCACTCTCCTGTCTACCTGTTCGAACACTGGCTTTTCTTTTATCAATACTTTTAATCAATCGATTTCACCAAATTATCTCCTATACCATACATCCTCAATACACTCCATAATTCCCTATTCCTAGGTGTAAGTCTGCCATATACAGATATTTCTAGGTCCATGAATGCCACATAGATATTTCTAAGTTCATGTCTGCCATATATAAATATTTCTAGGTCCATGAATGCCACATAGATATTTCTAGGTTCATGTCTGCCATATACAGATATTTCTAGGTTCATGAATGCCACATAGATATTTCTAAGTTCATGTCTGCCATATATAAATATTTCTAGGTCCATGAATGCCACATAGATATTTCTAGGTTCATGTCTGCCATATACAGATATTTCTAGGTCCATGAATGCCACATAGATATTTCTAGGTTCATGTCTGCCATATACAGATATTTCTAGGTCCATGAATGCCACATAGATATTTCTACGTTCATGCCTGTCATATACAAATATTTCTAGGTCCATGAATGCCACATAGATAATTCGAGGTTCATGTCTGCCATATATAAATATTTCTAGGTCCATGAATGTCACATAGATATTTCTAGGTGTATGTCTGCCCTATACAAACATTTCTAGGTCCATGTATGCCACATAGAGATATAAGTTCAAGTATGCCACATACAGATATTTCTATGTCCAGCTATGCCACATACAGATATTCCTAGGTCCATGTATGCCACTTGTAGATATTTCTAGGCCCATGAATGCTACATACTGCTTCTTTCCTTGACATCAACAAGAAGATTCCATAAATCGGAGCGAGAATAATTTGGATAAATGTAAAACTTTCAGATCCACAAACTGCTCCCTTCCGTACTCTCATAGACTTCCTAAGACGCCAAAAGTTGGCATCCAACACGCCCCATTATTTCTAATAAGGACTCTTTTACGCATAAAGTATCCGAATGGTTAGCGGACCTTCAGTCTCCCTTTGTAGGCTCATTCCCTACCGCTCACTTAATACACACAGTAATTTAAACATCGTTATCTAAAATATAAAACCCCTAAGTTTGGAATTAGAATCCCTTTTTGGAATGGTTCCATTAACGGCGTCCTAGCCCTCCTCTCCCGAAAACTGGGACCCAATGAGGATCAGTTTCCGATAGATTTGAAAAACTAACGAGTCAATCAAACTTATGTCTGCGCAACCAATTTTCTTTGACGTTGATGAGAATTTCTGCGATCATAAATTTGGGTGAAACATAGGAAGCCACCAAACACCCCTCCTGCAAACCTTTCTAAAGATTATTTCAAGAGAGAAATATCCCCAATGAAACCTCTTCCCCTTAACACGGCATGGCTTCCTTACATAGACCAATTATTTACTTATTGGGATGAATGATGCGGAGAATACGAAACCTTATCTAATATAATGAACTTACTGGCTCTAAGCAGTGAATTTAAGAAAGAGTGCTCGAGGAAGATAAGCTACCATTGTTGGAACTGTAATAATCAAAATCTATCGGAATTATCCTCATCAACATATACTAATATTAGAAAGATTTGACAGTACGCGTTTACAGAAACCCCTGCAAAAGAATGTGCTAAAGTTTAAGTCGAATAAACAAGCCGGTCCTAACTCCAACGTTCTTTAGAACACAGCTAATCTATCACATAAGGCAAGACGCCTCAGCAGTTTTCAATAAGTACGGTACTCTACACATTACATCATTTGTGACAACTCTTCCTGGTTTAGACGCCCATGACCGTAAATAAGGAAACTCAAGGAAGCAGCAGTTGCCAGTAAAAAAATAATATGAATTTATCATCAAGCCAATGGAAAGGGAATTTATAGGATGAGATCCTCCCACGACCTACTCTTAAGAATATAGAACACTCTTTCCTAAACCATGATCAGCCACATAATGACCAACTATACAAAGCTCCCCAGCGATCATTTGCAATTGACCTTTCCTTCTCAATGACCCCCTACCCCTGGGGACTCTTAAATCTTGTATTTATTCTATCTTAATCCTTGTAATCCACTTCTACCACACTGTCCTTTCATAAATAAGAAATATGCAGTAGTTCCCCTTTAGAGATGTAGTAAAACATAAAATATAGCAATTTTCATATGTATTTTTGTTATACGGCTCCTTACGTTGTCCGAATAAAACCAACCAAAGTTTAAATATATATATATATATATATATATATATATATATATATATATATATATATATATATATATATATATATATATATATATATATATTTGAACTTTTGTTCTATTTTCTATATATATATACACACACATATATACATACATACATACATACATATATATATATATATATATATATATATATATATATATATATATACACACACATTGTCAACACACAAATATTAAGCATATGAACACACAACTCCTGCCTAGAATAACTTACACTTAGAGGATTATAATTGATCCACTGGTGCAGAAGCCATATAAATAATAATTCCCCTTGGTGTAAGTTGTTCCCAAGGTAAAGCGAATAGGATAGTAAAGGATACTTAAGGCTTAATATTTCTGAACGTAAAAAAAGTCATGGGTGTATGTGACAAGAACTCATATATATATATATATATATATATATATATATATATATATATATATACTATACTCTATATATATGTGTGTGTGTGTGTGTGTGTCTCTATCTTAAATGTATGTATATGTGCGTGTGCGTGTGTTTGCATAGTGTGAATGTATCGGTTAAAATCACTTAGAGCAAAGAGGATGTAGCGTTCACCGAATATTAAAATTTTGGAAGTAAGGAAAAGCTCCGCCAGGAAAAGTGAATGTGAACCAAATGGGAACGTCGGGAACTATTTACAGAATATACGCGGATAATTGGACTTGCAAATCCCACAACCCATGGCAGTTCAGTGGCAGGTAAATGATTCCGAGGCTGCCATGAAAGAGATGTAAAGGAAATGTAAAGAATGTAAGGGAGTAGAAATAAATAATATTTATGACCCAAGGCAGCCAAATTACGTGGTGTGTTTGAATTTGCATTGGTATAATGCGTAGGAGATGGATATTCGAAAACCGGAATCTTAGGAACTATGAAGTAGACAAGTCATGTAAAAATTCGGTCGAGGCTTTTCAAATGACGCTAATTAAATTCTCCCTTGGTATGTTGGTAACATTTACCTACGTAATTTTTTGCAGGGGCTCTATTAACATCAGGAAAACTTCTTCAGTGGTCGTATGTACTCTCTGAAGCAACCTACAGTACCCAGGCATACGAAGGCTCTCACAATTCTTAACAAACTAGGAGGTTCTAGGCATTATCCAAAGAAAAGGTACAAGATCTCAGAGCAAAAACAAATTAAGACAAACCTGGCTGGAGGAGATGTGTGAAATACGAAATACAAAGTACACTGCACAGCAACTGCCCAACATCAAACAATCTTGCCCTAGTGAAGCAATATATACCAGTCAAAGAATTTACATATAAAACTTTTGGTAGCAGAGTCCTCTATGTCAGTATTCAAGGACAGAAAAAACTGATAGCTAACTATTATTACACTTCCCAGGAAAATAGGAATTCCCGTGATTAACTGGTTTGTCACATTAGCGCGACAGCAATAAAGGTTACTGACGACAATTAATATTAGCTGATACATTTTTTACATGTCTTGTCACTTTAAAAGAGATGGTGTCCAAAGGCGTTAGCCTTTCGGCCCTCAACATGCCTATTTAAATAAGATTGCTTGTCCCATGCCCTTTTTAGCCTTCGCTGCAACCAAAAAAGGTGCCTAACTACCAAGTACATTACTGCTTTTGTAGGAAGAAGCTTAAGGGGATATTGTCGGAGCGTACACACCCACCCCTTCTCAGTTCTACGATGGTAAGCAAGAGTGCTACCGATCACACCACATAGCTGATTTACACGCGCGCGCGCGCGCACACACACACACACACACACACACACACATATATATATATATCAACCCAATTAAGCACGCCTCACATGAATTTGTAAAATAAAAATATATTTTCCTCCACCTTTCCTTGATATGTTGGAATATCTGTGCAAAATCTTCAGAAATGACTATTCTCTGGACCTTGTTCTTTAGTCCCTAAGGCTGGGACTCTCGTCCAACAACAGCTCGCAGAGCCAAGGGGACGAAGCCTTTGTTACAAAATGGCAGGGACTGCTTAACCTTGAAAATACAAATGATTTTTACGCGTGTGTGACTAGTAGTCTAAACTGTGCATTTCTGTTTGAGTGCAAACACGTACAAATGCCCAGGTGGGAATAACCTTCCAACTGCGCATGTGTAGGTAATAACACTTACGATCGGGACAGAGTAAGAATGTTCTTCTGTGACTGATTTTACTTGAAAAAATTCACAATGGAAAAGACAGCTTGCAACTACACCCTTTGCCACCGAAGGTGAAACAAACCTTAAACATTGGGCCTTTGTATTTCAGGGTTTATCTGGAAAATCGTTTATTTAAATGATTTGACAAGGCAGTGGCAAGGTCCATAAACGCACCAGAGGTTCGAAGTCATACCACAAAACTGGAAAGTTTCCGTGCATCTGGTGTCCAATTATCCTGAGCAATAAAAAGAAGCGCAGGACCTGATTTCTCTTTAATGGCAGCAATAACATTACATTCAGTATTATTAACCCTCGGGTCCTTGGCATGGAACCATTCCCCAAAAGTCCATGGGAAATACTTAGATTCTTGAGTTATTGCACTGAGATTGTGGAATTTATATCTTGATGCATATCTAAGAGGAGATGCTATTATAATGTCAAAAATCATCAAACTTAAGAATATGGAGGTTGCGCTAATTCTCAATAAATTTTTACTTTTTATGCTTATGACAATACGAAAATGTAACATCAATAATAAAGTAAAGTTTCTGGACTTTAGGTATGAAGGTACTGTTGTGATTGGCACATTAATTTAAAATTAAGTGATGCTCTTGGCAACTGTATTTTCAAGATATTGTAATGTGAGCTGGTTTGTGGATTCTCCTCTACCAGATGCCAGTCAGCATTGGGTTTTTGAGATTTTAGTTTACGGCGCTTCAGTGATGGTATTCAGACAATAACTTCCTTGCTTCAGTGATGGTATTCAGACAATAACTTCCTATGTTCAAAATCAATGCGGTGAAGATTATGACGTTTCCATATAACGTCAAAAGTTAATGAGTTTCAAGCCCTAAAGGGGATAGGTCCCCATACAATAAGTAAGGATTCTATGTACATGGCTTTCTTGGCTGTGATGCGGAAATGAAAAAATATAATCCTAACATGACACTTAGGTGATTAAAAAACAAAATAGGCCCACAAAAAATGTTTAGCCCTATGGTATATTCTCAAACCGCAGCGAGCTTTCATAAAATACTAGTTACAGCGGCAACCCCACCGTTTTTCCCTCCTGCAAATATAGTTTCTGAATTTTCACATCCATTTATTCTACCTTGCTTCTATCCGTAAAAGGCATTTTTATCCCAAAGAGACAATACCAAAACTTTCTTTCCAAAAGTTACAATAGTGTATGAAATTTCAGAAGTTATCGCTGATCGAAAGAAATGAATGGGGCCTTGCACCACATCTGAATCAACAGTCAACGAACTAGAGAGAGAGAGAGAGAGAGAGAGAGAGAGAGAGAGAGAGAGAGAGAGAGAGAGAGAGAGAGAGAGAGATCAATACAACCTTAAGGGGAATATACCTACAAGGTTAATTTCTTACTCCTCTCTTGGGTACCGTAGATATACAGGATACTCTATGGCCAAAATCTTTCCATTTAAATTCTATCAAATATCATTAATCCTTTGTAATCTTAACACTATTTAAACGTGTAGTCCTTTATTTTACGTAAATGCACGACAGTGCCTTAACGTTGAAAAAATTATTTCCATTAGCCCGAAATTCTTTGTTTGTGCACCCCAACAGATCATCCATCCTGATTAGTATAATCAAAGCGCTGACCGTATGCCCGCTTTATGAACCCAATAATTTGGCTTCCGCTATCATGTATACGGCTTACCGACAAATGTAATCTACATACGGTGCAATGACAAACGCAATCCAATGCTCTTATCGGCGGAACAAACACACTGAACTAGTAATAAAATCAATTCGCTATAATGATTCTCCATTACATAACTCTAACTTCTCGTTTGTGCGATAACATCCTGGACAGAAAGGGACGTTGTGTCAGAGAGAATGGGTCTATTACTGTTAGAACTGGGATGCAAATTGCTCTCTCCTGTCAACACTGTTACAACTGCGTCCCCATAGGCATGTGTCATCCAGACCTCCCCGCTGGGCAGTTAGTGATGGCAATACTGCAATGTTCATATTCATAAAGGCGATAAAGTTGTGCAAAAATAATGAAGAATGTTTTATAGTAATTATTATAGAAAATAATAATAATTTATTAACCAGTACCACTTCCCCCACTGTGTTTCCAGGTTCCTTGCTCCACAGAGGCTGTGTCGAGAAACGCCATAAAGAGGACTGCAGAAGTTTACTGAAGAGTTAACAATATCATCTCAGTTAAAGGAGTCTCGAAATGAAACACTTCCAACTGGCACAACTTTAAACAACTGTAATAACCGTCTCAGCTCTTTTGGCAGAGTTTACAGGTCCCACATCAAACTTCTAATCATCTTCACCCCCTTACACTTTTGGAAAGGATCCCCCTTCTGGCGTAAACCAGTTTAATCGAAACCAACCAGCCTGTATGATAAAAATGAAAAATCAGGGCCAAAATATGCACACATCTATTGAATTTTGCAGCAATGAGACTTTGCCCCTCAGAGGTATTCCATGAAGAACAAGGCTGAAACTGCCATATTTCATCCAATAAGTACTGAATCTAGGATGAATCCACAGCCCCAAAGGTGCTTCAATTACTTGTATACAAGTCTCATCACCAGCTTGTTAAGCCGTTATTGTGCTGCTCACCACTAACCCCAATTCAGTCTCAAACCTCCTGGATATGAAAATAATTTGAGACGTTTACGTACGACGACCTCCCGACGATGTCTTGCTTTCCTCCCCTTCAAAGTGAGTCAAATTACAACTGAACAAACAAACCTATAGATGAAACCCAGCGAGACAAAAATACTAAAACTGTCACCCTGGATCCAGAATCATACGGAAGGAGTCATAGAAGAGAGCCCAAAAGGGGTTGCGGTAGAAAGATGGGAATTAGAATTTAGTAGAGGTGGGAACTGAATTAGAGAAGTGGCACCTTCAGCAAACAGAGCTGGAAGACGGAATAACAAACACCAGCTGTTCCAGCTGATCTGATCCCAATTACTGGATAAAAGCTACGTTGTGTGTAAATAAAACCCTAAAATTTTGTAAACAACACTACATCACATAGACTATTGATTTACGGGAAATATTTCACCAACACTATTTTATTATATGTATTTGATAGAACTGAATACTGTATGGTGCACGTTCCTAACAGCGAAACACAAAACTGACTAATGGATACATAGGCCTTACTAATATTTAGACTAAAATTAGTAAAATGAAACAATAAATTGAAAGGTACGGTAAAAATAATTATTCATACAGGACTGTCTTATAAACACTGGCTTACAAATTTATTATCGGGTTCTACAGTTCATCCAAAAAATTACAATACAATAGATCAACTATTCCAAAATGAAACAGAAAATCAATAACTATAGTACGAAGAAAATACTTTAGTAAATAGTTTGCAAATGGCACATTTACATGTGTACATTGCACTGTACTAAAATTAGCTTAAAATTCTGAGATAATAATGAAAGCGAAATACGTGAAAATGGATAAAGTATTCCTGTCTGAACTGAGCAAGATACTATACATTAAGTACAAAACAATTGCAGTATGCTTGCAGTCCACTACCTCTATTTCGATATCTTCATTGGAAATCTAACTCTGTCGTAAGTCAGCGACAGGATTTATAAGCTGCAACATGATAAAAGTATGAAAAATATGTGCAAAAAAAAAAAAAATAACAAATTACTCTCTTACGCTTTGGCTAGTCAAATATGATAAAAGTTCTGACAAAAGTGAGAACTTTAAATTACAAATGTATATATATATATATATATATATATATATATATATATATATATATATATATATATATATATATATATATATATATATATAAATGTGTGTGTGTGTGAAAACATTTCGGATGAATATGTTATATTTCTTTTTTTTTAGCTAGTAAGTTTCCTCGGAGTTATTCTGGGAAAAGGTAAATGGAAACATTGCCTACGTATTCAGTGATTGAGTGCTGACGAAGGCCTAGCTTCTCATGGAGACAAGGAGGCATCGTGCCCTGGGTGATGCGCTGGCTATGTCGCCAGAAGTCGTCAAGTTCAGGTTAGAGCGTTCATTCGTTGGCTGGTCGTGGGCATGTCAAAGAAAGTGCGAATAATTCAATTTGAGTACAGGTTGGACATTTCGGGATTAGATCCTTAGTGCTCAGATCCGCTCTCCTGGAAGACTTTGTGACTGCCTGCGATGTGAGCTGAAACTTTATTTTCAAAAAACCTGAATGGGTTTTATTAAATTTATTTAACATGTACTGATTCTTTGCACCGGTTACCATGTTGAATATCTTTTTTCCCATTTATTTCTATCTGCTATGTCTCTTTGATTTTTATTGATTTTTTATTTTACCATGTTTCATTTTGTGCATTTCTTTTGGGATTTGCCTATTTTTAAAAGTTGTGTTTTTCCTTTTGTTTCCTCAGATGTATTGAATAGAGGTCAATATAAATGGAGGGGAATGTTGTATTTTTTACTTTGTTAACTGGGTTAACAATTCTGGGTTGCAGATATTTCCATTTCATTCCTATTTTGATTCCAACCTACTTATCATGTTAGACTACTGAATAAACTATATTTTTGTACACTTGTTTTGCTGTTCTTCCTTGGTTCAGTCAGTGGCTTGGATAACGAGAGAGAGAGAGAGAGAGAGAGAGAGAGAGAGAGAGAGAGAGAGAGAGAGAGAGAGAGAGAATGTGCTGACCCAGTGAGCAGGCGGCCATCGCTACCGTGGTATTTTTGAGATATAAACTGATTATGACACTGATTTTAAAACAGATGTGGAAGACGGACATATTTTGTGTATTGCAAAATATCAAAAATCGTAAACAGTATGAAATCCCTGGCAAGTAAACAAGTCTGTAAAATCTAATAATTAACAAATATATTGCTCAGGATAAAATTATCATGAAAGACTCATGAAACTAGAGAGGAATAACTCATGGACGGGAAATTTTTCTTACTTTTTTTTTTTAGCACAGAACTAAACTTTTTCTATGACAGCTCAGCCGTTATGAAGCCACTCTATAGAAACTTTGATTAGCTTTGGAAAAAAAAAAGACTAAAAAAATAAATGGCAACTTACTGTTCTCGAGGAAACGACAGTTCCGAGAAGTCAAAATCGAAGTTTCTTCCAAATTTATCATGAATTTATTTTCTTTCCCTTTCAGTCAAAAACATAATTTTCTATTCTGATGACCAAAGTTATTGCAAAGCAAAGCCGGATTACGGAAATGAATAAATCAATCAATTCTCTTTATAAACCCGACAAAATCTAGGAGTCAACTCAAGAGGAATTTAAAAAAACAAATGAACATTCACAGAAACGTAAACAGTCAGCGTGTACACACAAACACAGATCAATTAATTATCGTTACAATTGTTACAAAATCTGCGAGTTACCTCAAGAAAATAAATGAACATTCGCAGTAACCTAAGCAGTTAGACTACACACAAACACCTGACATAAATGGTAACAAAGGAAACAATCTGTAAAGAATCTGCCCGGATTTTCCCTTTAAAACTCAACAATATTCGAGCCTTATACTCGCGCTCCGTTTGTGGAGTCGCACCTGACTTGGGTTTCCCCGAATTCCAGAATGAAGACATCACTGCATAATGAAGCCTTTCATCACATCGCGTAAAAGAAGTGGCTAATGAACTCCTCCATGAGAGGCAGCAATTAACCTTTCTTATAAAGGGACTCATTTAGCACGACCCCGAACGAGGAAGAGTCGCAAAAGTCGTTAGAATAAACATCAACCGCACAATGAACGAGATGCGCCCGTATCTGTGTCATTGCTTATCGTTTCATAGGAGAGAGAGAGAGAGAGAGAGAGAGAGAGAGAGAGAGAGAGAGAGAGAGAGAGAGAACACTTTGCGCATATGGTTAATGATGCAGAACGGTGATGAGATCCTTTTTATACTAGAATACAGAGAATTGCTTTACGCATCGAAGCTCACTTCAACGCCCATTTCTCTCTCTCTCTCTCTCTCTCTCTCTCTCTTCTCTCTCTCTCTCTCTCTCTCTCTGTTTGGAACGTTTGTGATCCAAAATCCCTTGGGCGAGGGAACGCCACTAAAAAAATAAAAAAAAAAAAAACTCATAGACCAGCAGAATGTCAAAAAGAACTTTGCAATTACTGAGGGAGTGACCAAACACGAGCAGCTGCATTGCGGAGGCCATCATACATACTCGTGAACATTCATATTATAGTGTATGCAAAAAGAAACAAAAAAAAGATAAGAAAAGAGAAAAGTAAAACGCCGAGAAGAAAATAATGGAATGAAAAAGTAAGCGCATGCGTCGTGGGAGAGAGGGAAAGACAGAGAGAGGGAAAGTGAGTCTAAATGGGAGTACGTGTTAAGAAGGCCA
Organism: Macrobrachium rosenbergii; assembly: GCF_040412425.1. Classification (NCBI taxonomy): domain Eukaryota; kingdom Metazoa; phylum Arthropoda; class Malacostraca; order Decapoda; family Palaemonidae; genus Macrobrachium; species Macrobrachium rosenbergii. Next base: position 24,026,361 of record NC_089752.1, read on the forward strand.
CCTAATTTGTACCTGGAGCAAAAGAACGGACGTGGGGATGGGACCACATAAACTAAACAACACATCCTTGCGCGCAGAGGCCGCCCAAAATGACTATTTTGAAAAAAAAAAAAAAAAAAAAAAACATATACACACGCCTCGAGGTTTCCAGGAAATGGCTACTGAAGCAAGCAAGTCGTCTCGTGAAACATATTAACGTTATTAAAAAAAATATGAAACCATTATCTTTTCAGTTGAGTTTCCGAGTCCTTTAGAGTGTTTCATTTCTGTGAGAAAATCACAAAGAGCTCTCGTCTGTTCTCTTGAATTTCTCATTTGTCTTTCCCTGACTTTTTAGCTGGACTAGGAAATAACTCCATGTCACTGGCATCGACCAATTTGTGTATAGTCAATACACTCGGTACGAAGAACACACGCAAAGAGACTCGAGTCTACGCTCAGTTCTGTTAATCAAAGGGATAAGAAAAGGCTTTGTTATTCACTTTAATGTGTGTAAGTGATATATATATATATATATATATATATATATATATATATATATATATATATATATATATATATATATATATATATATATATTATATATATATATATATATATATATATATATATATATATATATATATATATATATATATATATATATATATATACATACACACACTATATATGTAGGTATGAAATGAAAATATATACGTATATATACAATATATTCATTCACCTTCACTATGGGTCTTCCTATCTTGATTATACAACTGTAAATGAATGTGCAAACACAGACCGTATATATTAATGATATCATAAAAACTGAATTCTTTATGTAATGAAAGCACCAGAGGTTTAGATACAGACGGCAGCTCAGAGCAGCACTGAAGTCAAAGAACTGGATATGAAACGTAGATCCACGTAATGGCTTTCTTTTTAAGCGCAGCTACAAATAATGGGTTTCTTTAAATTCATATCATGAATTCCTAATTTATTACAGAACAGAAACAATGTATCTACTTATTATGACACTTTTATTTCACTGTATAAAAATGTACTTTTAAACGGTGCATGGCTGAACATACCCCGTGCATTTTAAACTCTTTGTCCCTTGGGGGATATCACAAGCATACGACCATGAACGGAAATATTCCACTTGTCATGCTAACTGATCCAATTCAGCCACGCTCCTAATTTTAAAAAGATCTCCTTTCAGAGGCTCATGAAAATCCATGTGGAGAATTCATAGGTTAAACAAGAATGCCACAAGTCATCGCTGAATGTTAACAGATGCTAAGGCTTACTAAACATAACACAAATGTTGATGTGTATACATAAGTAAAGATGAATTAGAGTTGTATTAAATAGGTCGAATATTGTATTGAAATTCGTATTAGTGCATAGTGCATAATATGCATATATATATATATATATATATATATATATATATATATATATATATATATATATATATATATATAATATCACAATGCATATCAAGTACCTGGTTATTACACAACTAATCTCAAAATTCAAAAATATACCTCACTTTAGCCAGATACCTGAACTCTCATAACATTAATTATTACGACTGAGTACTCTAAAGGTAACAGTGATCCCTTAAGAAAATACTTATTTATTACTTGAAAAATCAAACTAAGTTTATCAGAATATGTGTGAGGTATCAAAAATTAAACTAGAAATATTCTAGAGTAAAAGGGCATCACTCCATCAAACAACTCTAACTGTTTCCCTGGTCTTAATTTTCTTTAGCAAAACTAAAAGAACAAAACATGTTTATCACTTTGCCTTATGCACACACAATCAATCCTATTCACTGGTGATCATTAAATGAAACACTGTTTTCTAAAAACATTAAATACACAATTTTATTTTCAAATTCAAAGTTTATAATTAGAATTCACAATCTGAAAAATTTATTATTACTTGAAAATAATACAACACTCAATTAATTCTTGAATTAAATTATGAAACAAAACTAATTCACAAAAACTTTATCAGGAATTTAAATTAATCAAGCAAAATTTAAACTATCAAGAATTACCCAAGGTTTAAAAAGAAAATCTTAATAAATGAAATATTAAATCAAGTATGCAATGTTAAATTACCAAGAAATATTTAAAATGCTACGTAAATAAATGTTACATCACAAACATAAACAAATGTGAAAATATGAAGAGATTGTAAATAGAAAAACACACAAAAATACACATAAGATTTATCAATAATAATTTCACTCGGTCAAAATTTCCTAACTTATTATACCATGGTATTAATAAGTAAAATTCCCGTTACCTTACACAAACTTGTGAAAACCTCTGTAAATCACTTGCTGCAGCTGCGTTACCACAAAACACACTTTTTTACCAGGTGCCTTAACAAACTAATAACTTTACTAAATTCAGATCTCAAAAGTTAATGCTAATACGTGACCACAAAACACTACGTTAAAAGTAATCTCTTTCTAAGATCGAGAGAGAGAGAGAGAGGGAACCAATCTATCTGGTCTCAGAAATCAGAATGAAACAGATTTTAGAATTCCAGTAACACGTGAAACAATTATACGATGTCATTAAAGCATTTTGGGTACGAGATACAAAAGTTCTAGAAGCAGAGAGGTGACGTCATTAAAGCATTTTGGGTGCGAGATACCAGGAGGAAACTTCTAGAAAGAAAGTTACGTCATCCCAGCAAAACGTTTTGAAAAGTGGCGTACGTGACTCGAACAATGCATGTAACAACATGAAATCACTTGTCTTGAGCTCGTATGGGACGAATCGGCATTTGTTTTCCAAACCTGTCATCACGTAACCCGAAACAAAGCGTTCTCTCTTATCTCAACTGATGACAATTGAAATGATACAAGTCTTTGCTGGACACACACGTGTTCACATACTACGCTTTTACCAAGAAAGATATTATTCGTTCTAAACTACGTTACTATTAAAACTGTTTATCAATTCTAAATTACGCTATTAAGTTACTTAATCATTAGTTCTTTTGAGATCTGATGCCAAACTAAATACGACAATCATTATCATTACACATAACACATGAAAAAAAGTAAATATGTCAAAATTATAGGAGGATATACGTATTACAAGGCAACATCATGAATATATACATATACATATACATATATATATATATATATATATATATATATATATATATATATATATATATATATATATATATATATATATATATATATATATGGATGCATAACCGAATCACGAAGATATGGAGCGTGATGAATGTATTAATTAAGGCAAATGCCACGAAGGAAAAGTGATGGAACGGAGGTTTAAATAGGGCCTTTCGACTCACAGTCTGCTAAGTAAAGGACCGTGAGTCGAAGGCCTGGCAACCACCCGTTGTTTCACTTCACTACATTGCCTTTATAAGTATATATATATATATATATATATATATATATATATATATATATATATATATATATATATATATATATATATATACATACATATATATATATGTGTGTCTGTGTGTAGGAGGAAGAGTTTCTAAAAAATAATTCAAATAAATATCACTGATCAATCGAACTTTTTGCGCCATTTCATTATCGAGCCGGATCAAATCATTGTAATTATCTTCGTGCATAAAAAATGCCGAAATGCTTCGTAGTTGAAATATCCTAAAAAAACGATTGCATTCCTTTCATCCTCCAAAGAAATGCTATAAAGACTTCTTCTTTTTTTTCCTCAAAGGCATCTTTACCGCCTACAGGTGAACCAATACAGCTATCCCCAGAGATGGAAATGCTTTTACGCCTCCAGAATAATAAACCAAAGCCACCTGGAAGTTCAAGAGCTTCTCCTGAGGAGCGAGAAGAGTGGGTTTGCAGAAGGAATTTAAAAAAGGTGAGTCTGTAACCTAAAGTTGACGCTTTGCAAGCAAATTGCGCTGAAGGCTAAAAGTAATCTCAAGTCAAATTTTATTTGTTTCAGAACTCTTGTTGCAATGATAAAAGCTCGTTTTCTTTTTGCATTTAACTGAGGGAAAAGAAGAAACAATGCGCCTGTCAACAGGTTACTGAAGATATTCAATTCAGTTTATCTTTGACTGTGGAAATTCCGAATAACATGAAAAGAAAGTTGGCAGGACCAGAGAAGACAGAAGGAAATGGTCGCATGAAACCTTGTTGTTAGCTGAAGGAAACATTTCGGAAGGAATTACCAAACCAGATATGAAAGCATATTTCTTAAATTGTGCATAATAACTCCGTTGAACCTTCGATTTTTCACTGTTTTTCTTATGTTTAATAAGAGGATTATTAACCCTCCCTTTTTCATGAAGACACAAACTTCGAAATTTCCTTCATTGTAAAAGCAAGATACAATCGTAACCCTCTCCGTATAAGTGCAATATAATGGCGCTTTCCATATTTTCAATATCATGTTCATACAATATCGGCTCAAAAATATTTGTGCACATGGAATTCTGAGTATTTCTGTGCATCTGCACAGAAAGCATAAAGCTCTGGACTTCTTATTCAAATCGTTCTTTATTATTTGCTTGTTTATAAAACCAATATAGAATTGCTTCTTTAACGTTCCGAACTCAAAATGAAATTACTTCATCCCTTCCATCTAACAATATAACCCCACCCTCTTCATAATGCCTTTACTGTAAAGATTCCTCTCACTAGTGCTGTTTCTTTTCTATTTGGTCATAAATCACAACGCATAAGCTTGCTCCATTTTGGAGCATTAAACTCAAAGAAAAATAGGAGAAATAAACACGATACCATATGCAAAAAAAAAAGAACACGATACAGCGACCATGGAGTAACCATGACGAAGTTACCACGAAAATTTTAAGAAAAGGTGAACAAGAGATGAAAGAAAACCCAAATTCTAGGGCTAAAAAAAATTCTTGAGCAACACATGAAGCCAAGCTGCAGGTAAGGGGCAACCATTATACAACAAAATAGAATAAAAAAAGACAAAAAGTATGAATAGTTTCTATGTCTCATTCTATTATGAAAACATAATTACTCATTCTGATATTCAGACCGTCACTCAACATAATCTATACACAATTTTGTTTTGTTACAACACCAGAGAATTGACGCATGATATCTGTTTCTCAGAAAGGCATCTGGTCTGGTAGGGAAGAAAGTGAGGAACTGACATGAGAACAACCAAATAATTCTCGTAGGAACAGGATAATTACTGCCAGAAATAATTCAAAACATGAGAAAAAGTTTTTTTACCAAACTAGAACAGTGACGCTTCCAGACCTTTTAATAAAACTGCTGTGGTAGTCTAATATACAAAACCTTCTACCACAGAATAATTCACCATACCATCACTGAACAGCTTTACGACAGTTTGGAGTCCAAATATTTTGAAGGAGGTTATATTAGGCCAGGTTAGAGAAATAAATCGGAACAACCCTTGAGTGATGTATGTTTAATAAAATATGATATTTTGTAAGATTTAGAATAACAAAGCCTCTGACTTTATAAACTGGCGTCTAGGTCCAGACTAACCTTCTGTTTCTCAATTTTCGTCTTGAATAGAGAAGTCTTGTGATCAATAACAAATCTGTACCTGTTCTGCTACCCACAAGACAAGAAGATCTGGCTGAAATGCATTTTTTTTTTTATTTCATTCTTTTGGTTACTTCACCAACATTCGTGTGAACTGGCATATCAAAGATTTTCAACTGAAAATTAAAATCCACTACTCACCAGAGATTTATGCAATATGCCTAAAGAGCCGAGTTTTGATAATGGTTTATACTATCCAAGAATAGAGTAAAAGGAAAAAAATATGATCTTTTACAAGCTAGAAAAAACTACGATTATAAATTCTGCCAGCTTTAATGAACATAAAATGGAACTTTATGATTACCAAGCTCATCTCTTCTTCACAGTTGCCCTTCAAAAATACTGAATAAGAAAATACAGCTTCCCGATGACTTCTGCGTCAACAACATCTCACGGGTTGAGGAAATATTAATGGCCCCATGACGCCCTGACAATTCCAGGTAGAGAAAAACTGTGAATATTTAATGGCAAAGTGAAAGGGGGAGGATTTAAAATGAGACATTCACATACATACGTAAGAGGACAGTTAGGAACATACACAGGCGGGAAAGGGACAACTGGCCGTTGCCGACTGGCCGTCGTCCAACTGGCCGTCGCCGACTGGCCGCAGCCCAACTGGCTGTAGGGGACGACTGGCCGCAACCTAACTGGCCGCAGGAGAAAGTAAATCTATAAGAGAAGAGATGTGAGAAAAAAAATTATTTGTCTCTCTCTCTCTCTCTCTCAGAAAATATTTGAATACAGTAAATCTATAAAAAGAAGAGATGAGAGAAAAAAATTTATTTCTGTCTGTCTGTCTCTGTCAATTAACGAGTAACAAGGAAACAATGCTATTTTACCATGCCTCTCTCAGAAAATATATGTCAATTAACGAGTAACAAGGAAACAATGCTATTTTACAATGCCCTCTCTCTCAGGAAACAATGCTATTTTACAATGCCCTCTCAGAAAATATGTAATTACCGAGTAACAAAGAAAAAATGCTAGGATTACCTATTTAGAAATCTTCGATTTTAAGTTTAGAGTTTAAAATATTCAGTTACATCCATCCTTCTACAATGGCATCGGGTATACTCACAAAGCGAGGAAAAGAAAAGTTTGCGAGATGGCTATATATACGTTTTCGATCGACATGGAGCTGATAATATCACAGAGTTTTGGAGATGTGAAAGGAGAAGACAATGCAAGGCGAGAATACATGTAAAGAAATGGTGAAGTTGTAAAATATATCAATGAGCATTCGCACAATGCTGACCCCGCCGAAGTGGAAAAAGGAAAAACAATATCGAAAATAAAATTGCGGGCTTCAGAAACAATGGAACAAACATCTGTTGTGATTAATGAATGTTTAGAAATGTTAATGAAGCGTGCCAAGGAGTCATACCAAGTCATGGTGCTTTGCGAAAAATGGTGAGAAGAGAACGTAAGGATTTTTCTGCGTACCCTGCTAATCCTACATCTTTAGAAGAATTGGTTATTCCTGTTAATATTCAAAATTATGGATCAGAGAATTCCTTCTAGTAGACAACCAAGATGAATCCTCCAGAATCATTATATTTGGAAGGAAAGCAATACACATTTACTTAAAGAAGCAAAGAAAATTTTTGTGGATGGGACGTTCAAAATTACACCACCGCTTTTTTGTCAAGTGTATGTCATTCTTGCTGAGATGCACGGTGGTATGCATCCGTTTATCTATGCGTTACTGCCAAATAAACTACGTACAACTTATGATAAATTGTTTTCTATGCTTCTAGAAATTCAACCAAGACTACAGCCAGAAATAATATACTGTGATTATGAAATAGGGAATTTCAAAAGTCTGCAATATTATTTCCCATCTGCTAATATTAGGGGCTGCTTTTTTCACTTTCCAGCTATGGGGTTATCTCAACAATACAATAGTGATGCCAATTTCGCTCTGCGAGCTAAAATGATAATTGGCTTAGCATTTGTACCACCCGATCATATTACAGCAGCTATATTGGAATTAGCAGATGACCTTCCACAGGAACTTCTAGAACTTCTAGATTGGCTGGAAGACAATTATGTAGGAAGAATGAACAGAAGGGGCACTGGCAGACGTTCTCCCTTTTTCCGTTACACATTTGGAATGTTTACGAACGATGCATAAATGATGAAGAGGGATAGAACAAACAACCATGCCGAAAGCTGCTCATCGTAGGCTGCAAAATGAACTAGGGATGCAACATCCAACAATCTGGAAGTTTATCGATAGTTTGAAAAAGGTGCAACGAGGGCGAGATCTACTACGAACAGTTAATTGCTGGTCAAACGCCGCCCACAAAATTGAAGAAATTCCGAGAAGCAGATGCTCATAAAATCAGTGGTACTACAGTTTGAGAACAGAAATATTTTTAGATTATCTTAGAGGAATTGCGCATAACTTCTCTTAAGATATATATAGTTATGTAACTGCTATTTTCGCGGTTTTTATTCAATAATTCACCTTAATAAAATTTAACTTTTTTATTTTCTTTAATTTTCTTTTACTTTTAGCTTTATATTCAATAATTCAGCACACACATACACACACACGCACAGGTTACTTTTTAACATCCAATAAATGCGGATTTCTCGGCAACCCTGGTGGCCAGTCGGCTGCGGCCAGTCCTCCCCTACGGCCAGTTGGGCTGTGGCCAGTTAGGCTGCGGCCAGTCTGCCACGGCCAGTCGGCCACGGCCAGTCGGCCGCGGCCAGTTGTCCTAGACCCTACACAGGCAGAGTATAGCATAAAGTTGGATGGCTACAGAGAGTTAAAATAATGCTATCAAAGCCTGAAACACTTCCACAGAATGATTTCTGACGAAAATTAAGGCCAAAATATAGAAGAAAATGTGCATGCAACTTTTAATTATAAAGAAATATATGATATTCAGTGGGCATAGAGCAACGTCATCATCGCCATTTCTTTCAAAAGCTAACATCTTGAAACTACCTTAAAAGTACAAAATTTGGATAAAACCTTTAAAAGCCTCCCCTCCCTCCAACAACGTAGCATTTTTCAAAATAAAGATTTTCGCGAAATATTACGAGAGAGAGAGAGAGAGAGAGAGAGAGAGAGAGAGAGACTCTACGTAAGCCTCTTACAGACCAGCATCTGTTGCGGATCTTTTTCTCTCAAAAAGCGGATGCACAAAGGAAATAAAAATAAATGCTGAAACAAAAAAGGCATCTTCTCTATTCACGCCGGTTGGGGAGAGGCGGGGGGAGGAAGGAGTAGGAGGAAGGGGAAGGAGCAGGGAGCAGGAGCGCGGATTAGCAGCTAGATTCGTTTCCTTTCATTTTTTCTTAATAATACACGGGAGAAATTCTGCGAATGTTACTGATGTATTCTCTCTCTCTCTCTCTCTCTCTCCCTCTCTCGTAAAAGCCTTGAGAAGATAGAATAACGTGCTTTTTTTCAGGCAATTTTGCTGAGCGTTGTTTCTCACTGATCAAAGGTTAGGCATTCGTAATTAAAACATCAGAACAGACAAAATGCGACTGTTCAAAGATCTATTATCCTCTGAGAATAATTGCCATGGAAATCCACCAGTCAAAAGAAATATTTTTAACGACGTAATGATGCATCACTATTTTGATTGGTTCTTTCGTATCATCAATTTATTTACATTTCCTCGATTACATTATCTATGAAGGAAACTGACAAAATCAATTCTAACCTCTTCATTTCCTGGGACATTAATTTTTTTGTCATACAACAAAAGAAAAAAACATAAAAAAGGTGCAAATATCCCTTAGTCTATTTTCCTCTTCACTGAGGATACAGCGTTTTTAACATTATTTTTTTCATAACCATAATCCGTTCAGCCAGCTGGAATACCGTTGCTTCTATTAAAATTTCGACGATCTCTTTCAGAGGAAATACGCTCATATCAATTAGTTTTACTATAAAAATTAAAGCTTGCAGATGCCATGTACCTGGAGTGTTTCCTCCTTTTTTCTTCTGTAACATTAATAACCTTTCTTACCAAGCAGCAGAAGATCGTTTCAGTGTGCAATGTCATGACTATTTTTCTTCGTTATCATTCCCAGGTTTATTGATGAATCTACTTCTTGTCTCAGACTGTGAACAGTCTCCAACATTCTCTTGAGCCTTATAAAAATATAAAAGGAACTTTCCTGAAACACTTGTGATAAGATAATAATTAGGAAGAAATGCCGGTCGTTTCTTCTAGTAGCACCGTCACTTATTTATTTAAATCATCTGCTAAGCTTCACGGAAAACTTGAATTTGGAAGAAAATCATATCATCGACAAAAAAAGGCGTTCTAGTGGCATCTAGGAAAATCATCATTTGAACATAAAATGGATTGGTTATTTCCGTCTAATGCAACATAATGCTCAACTCATCTTGTGATAGTATCAGCCCACCAATATACCGTTCACGCACTCGGCTTATCATATATTCTTACAACTTCTGAATTACCTCTTTTCATGGTCGGAAAATGACAGTTTGTAATGCTCTCGCTGTATCAAAACTAGAGTTGGCAGCCGTTTGATCTGAAAAAGAAAGCCAAAAACTTCAAGTATTGCAAATCTTAAATCACCAAAAAACGAGGGAGGAAAACGGAATTCCGTCTGAATGCACAGCAGAAGACTGACTAGGAAATCGAAAGGTGGTTACCGTATGGAGTTTACGTTTTTAAAGGTTTGTTTTTACATCATTACACTGACATGACGGCGTGCATTTCCCAATTTAATGGCCAAGAGTGGGTTACAGTTTTATCCAGACTTGGTCCTCGCGGTCGAAATTTCTCTGTCGAATTAAGAAAATCTCAAGAATATAGGTTTCCAAGTTATTTATCTAAACCTACTAATAACACTTCCCGCTCCTTAACCGCACGTTGGTGGTGACGTTACAATGTCAGAAGTCAAGATCACCGAATAATTTTAGCTCTTCACTTACTACAGTGCAATGCATACTTAGGACCTGATTTTTTCTACACACAGTCAGTGGTAAAATAAAAAAAGCCATGCATTGCGATAAAAAAAATCACAAGATTCGGATTGAAATGGCACCAAAGTGTGCTGACGGCGAGATTACCTTACAAATGCCACAACCTGAAAATTCCATCAGAGAATTTTCACCTTACAAAACATTAAACTCAAGGATAACTCGCTTCCTAAATTACATAACAAAAACAATAACAGGCAAAGACTATGTAGTACTTTAAAATCTCGATGTTCGAATTTCTATTTCTCAGTGATATGGTTCAATGGCAAGTTTCTGACCTCCGTTAGTCTGTTATAAATTGCACTTGAAGAAAATATATTTTCTGTGATTTCCAGCCGATGTTTTCACCTAGAGACCGGTCATAATTTTTCCTAGAAGGTTCCAGACCAAATCAAATATACGATGGAGTTCTGAGAGACTAAGATGCAATGGTAGTCCGAAGTCCAACCCTTCTGGCCACTTTCAACAAACAAAATGTTAATAAAGATAACTGGAATCTTTGTAATGATATGTTTAAAAACAATATAACGACTAACCTACTTAAGATATGAACAACTTAAATTAATACAATGTAATTTTTTTGTAGTGCCCACATTTTCCATTCTAATTACGATCACAAGAATTGTAAATTGTAAATCTTACTGTTGTTAAATTTACATCTTTCATGCGCTTACTGATGTTAATTCACATGACATATGAAAAGAATATGTGCGATTTCCCATTTTCTACCCAGAGCTTAATTCCATCTCAAAAGGATTTCACTGTGTATGAGACGAAAAGTACTCAGCGTGAAAATGAAAATAACGACTCGCCAGACGCACGTAAATATTAAACCCTTTGTTGTGATGAAAAGAAATGGTTGGATAGCACACCACAAAAGCTCACACCTTGCCGGATTAAACGCTACTTCAATTATATTTTCTTTCTACTAAAGGAAACCAAGCTACCGTATTCTGTCATCAGGAAAAGACGTTATATATTTTTGTAAAATAAGGTCAGGTATCTTTTTTAGTGGAAAAATACTTCTTTTCGTGCAATTAATTTTGTCGGCCGTAAATTGATTCTGTCTGTAAAGGATGTTTCTGTCTGGTGACTTATTCACCTATTCATTTATTTTGAAAAGACGTGATCTTACAACAGAACTGGTTATTCTTTTCACATGCTTCTTTCCGGAATAAAGGGATTTCTTTCCGGAATAAAGGGATTTCTTTCCGGAATCAAGGGATTTCTTTCCGGAATCAAGGGATTTCTTTCCGGAATAAAGGGATTTCTTTCCGGAATAAAGGGAAAGACACTACAATGCCGCTGAAACTCTTCTTATTCTGAATCGGCTTCTTTCCATAATACCACTTCCAAATATACTTATTAAATCTTCCTTAAGTTAGTCCTCTCTCTACTATCACGGTCTTCTGCTAAAGCTCACACTGTATGTTATTGGAAGGCATTTTAATGCTGAAATATCTGTTTATTTCTACATTTTAAAACGATCTATTAGCACACATACGAGACAGGCACCCAGAGATCCGTACATGTACAGTATATACGCATGTGCGTCTGTGTACATATTCGTTGGAGGTCATTCCCATTTGCGCATTTGAATTTTTTCTCTTATCAAACGGAAGTATAAAAATGAGAGCTACAATTACTTAAACTTAAAAATTCACAACCCAAAGTTGAAACTTTTTCCCCTTGTTAATTAGAACTATAAAAACTGTTTCAACTATTTTTCCTTTGACGCCATATGTACTCGACTCAACAAACAACTATAAAATGATGGTAGAGAGATTAAAAATATTCATAATTATCTAAATTCGCCATCATGTACATAGCAAAAATGCCGTAGTAGGAAATTGTAATGGCTGAAATTAACTCTGGAAGTAAACGAAAAAAATGAAAACGTTATCTAATAACCAAAATTAAGTACTTCAACAATTACGTGCAGCGTATAACATACCGCTGTGGTTCAGAAAAATGTATTTCACTGCATAATTTCGGAAAGCATATTCACTGCAGAAATTCTAGTTGTTTCAGAGCTAAGTGTCACTTACTTATATGCCACGAAAATTTTCCAAATAGATCATAAACTCCTGACATCAGCAATATCTTCACTCTAAATCATCATTGCTGTAAAGTGATTTCACCTTGGAAACAGCGTACTTTCCCAGTCGCCCCATAAAGTAGCGTACTTTCACAAGCGTTCTACTCTACTGAAGCAATGCACTGTACGAATCAGTCCACTGAGCCAGTGTGGTTTCTCAGAGCTCTACTGAAGTACTGTGAGCTTTCCCAACTGCTCTACGGAAGTTGTGTTCTTTCCAATCCATTGAATCAGTCCACTGAGCCAGTGTGGTTTCTCAGAGCTCTACTGAAGTACTGTGAGCTTTCCCAACTGCTCTACTGAAGTTGTGTTCTTTCCAATCCATTGATCATAAAAACATTCATTACCTGATCTCACTTACTCGTACAGAGAGGGCACAGGCAGTTTTAGATTTCCCTTACAGTCTGGGCATAGATTACATTAATGTTTTTTTTTCTTGAATTTTAATTGAATTTGAACATAAACCCCAAAGGTCAAAACTGGCTGACCCGAGCAATGAAATGGGCCGTCTATAATACGAAATATAACACGCAACAGAGTTTCTTTGTCGAATGAGACCAATAAATAAAGTAATCACCCTCTAAACATAGCAAAAATATGTCAAACACCCTCTGAAGTATTCGTAAACACTCTAAATCGAAAATGAACATAGAGAGAGAGAGAGAGAGAGAGAGAGAGAGAGAGAGAGAGAGAGAGAAACCATGTGCATTGTTCCATCAAAAAATCAGATTCTCCGAAAAGCTTTGCCCCCAGACTCTCATAAAAATGCAATTCTTCTGAGGAAAATGCAAAAGCGGCATTTCCTGCTAAACGAAAGTCTTTTGACAAAACACAAATTAAATTACCAGAACGTCAAGCAAGCAACAGAGAACAGTCAACTGCCAGTAATATTCGCTCAGATGATAAAATACATTACTGTTCTTGTTACAGCATACTGTTTACTCTGTTGACAAGGGTGTTCACAAAAGACAATGTAATCTTTATGCTGACATGTTAACTCACGATGTTCAGTGCTGAGATGCAAATGAAGCTTTTCCTTTCCGGCAATTTATATTATACAACGAGCGTTGTCATCACACTTCTCATTTACGTTACTTATAAGTGAAGAAACTCAATTAATCCGATATTTTGCTTATTTACGTTACTTATAAGTGAAGAAACTCAATTAATCCGATATTTTGAATCGTGGCTTTAAATTACAAAAACATAAAGACAAATATCTCAACAGATCTCCAAAACTCCATGATATTCCTTATCAACCAAAATAACACGACTTTGCGATGATGATACAGTATACAAAAATTTGTAACATATTCAATAGAGAAATTGCATTATATATCATTTTTGTGTTAATGAGTCACGTAGCCTCTCTGGGAACTAATTAATATTTCTCCAAGTAGCCCAGAGAACCATTCATACTTCAAGTAGAAGTGGAGAACTTACACTAGCCCCAACAATGCTATAGTCAGAGATAAGTGGTCCTTGTACAAGCCTTGCTTGGATATTCACTGCGGAAAGAAAGCGAGATTTTTGCACGCTTGTGTAAATAAAAAGTCTTTTACATAGAGGTCAAGGCAAAATTGTTGCTGAGATGAGAGCCTTGGGTCTCTCTAGTTACATGAATTTGCACATCGAAAAATCCTTCTCCCCCATCTACAATTCTTTGTTTTCTCTCTCTCTCTCTCTCTCTCTCTCTCTCTCTCTTGCCGCCCTATCGAAAGACCGACAAACCTGAGACAAAGCTGGGGATTTCGTTCAAATAAACCAAATCAATACAAACACGACAAGCACTGGCGTAGGTTAATAACTGAACATAAATCATCCGGAAGAAAGTGAGATGAGAATATCTTATAGATTCTCCAAGTTAAAATAGCAGGTAAAAAAATGTTCTATTCATTGCGTCTGCAGTCTTATAAAACCATACTGGTTTTCACAAGCGTTGAATCTAATTAAGTTTTAAGTTTTAAAAATATTAAGCACTACATTTATTACACAAATATATATTTTAGATATCTAATAACCTTAAATTTAACATTATAAAGTTTGGCAATGACTATATTGTGAAAGGGAAGGAATACCTATCGTATTATTAACAAATAAAGTTCACAACTCAAGAGACGTACTGAAAACAGAACCCTGACTAATGTATTCCATACACCATTCATCTACCTGCTGCAATGTTTGTATTTCTGTAGCTCTTCAAAATAAATGGTAAATACGACCTCTTGCTTTGGTGTATGTTCTATTAACCCTTTGATTACGGCCGAGATGAGACCTCACACTTACCACAATCGGAGGTTTTCAGACGGTAGTCACCCGTAGCATGCTACCAGACGCACGAAATCGTAAACAATCATTGTAATAGCGTTTGTATTTGTTGTTTTGCTGCAAAATTAACCTGTTTTATTATATGATAATATTGTGATAGTAGCGATCCGTGATATAGATATTATGCAATTAATGTAACAACACAAATAAATAAACATAGGATAAGTACTATATATCGGGGTTTAGTGTTGCAGAGGTATAAGCACTGCACTGATAGAGGATGACAGTCTTCTTTTTTTTTTTTTGTCATTTTCTCTAATTCTGTTTGAATCCGTAAAAAGGACAGCTACATCACAGTTGTATTATAGTTAAAATTATTGTATATTCGTCAGAAAACTAATCATAAAAATGTTCATCATTTTATGGTTCCTTACTATTCCACTAGCTGGGCAAAAAAAAAAAAAAATGAGAGAGAGAGAGAGAGAGAGGCGTGACAGAATAAAAATTTTTACCTATGATTTATTCCTTCTAATTGTACATCAATAACATTGGGTAGTAGACACAATCACAATATTGGTTGCAATATTAACCACATTTCTGGGTAATATTTTTATCAATCAAAGCACCCAGCTGACAAAGGATACGCAATCTAGAAATTCAGATGAATTCTGCAGTGTTTGAAAAATGGTTTAAAACCCAGCTTCTTCCAATATAGGGACATCTGCCATCATAGTGTTGGATAACGCTTCTTATCATTCAGTTCAATTAATAAACCTCCGACAATGTCTGCCAAAAAGATGAAGTTAAAGACTGGCTAATAAAATTAGTAAAGTTGCAAAGACATTCATGTAAAGAAAATGATTACATGATTGACAGACTGGCAAGAGATCATGGACATAGTGGTTGGAAGCTGCCTACATATCACTGCCAGTATAATGCAACAGAACTGATATGGGCGCAGGTGAAATCGCCACGTGGCAAAGAAGAATCATTTAAAAAATCAGACCTGCTTCCTTTGGTCAAAAAGAAGCAATTGAATCCATATCTTTTCTGACAATGGGCTAATGATGTGAGACATGCCGAAGATATAAAAAATGACCTTCCAAGAGATGTTTGCATTGATAAATATATAGATTCTTTTGTTATCGATGTAGCATCCTCTGACGAGATTCTTCATAAGTAATGTCTCCTCATACTTCGATTGTAAATAAATTTATTGCTTTTTTCCCTTGTTGTGTGATATCCTGTTGAACACTGAAATTGAAATAAATTGAAATATAGATCTGTTTTTCTCGACAGAAAGTGGCAAAAATATCTTTAAAATCTACATATAACAGGAAATGCCACAGCAGTGATGGTATCATATGACAGTGCTTTAAAAGAACAGATTAAATCTAATACTGTATAAATGTGTAATATATATATATATATATATATATATATATATATATATAACTGTGATATAGTTTGAGCTTTTGAATTGCTTTCTTTCGTGCATGCCGTAATCCATCTTTACCTCCTTGCTGTATCAGGTTGAATTTTCACTGTACAGCTATAAAATAGCTCATAATAAACATTCTTTAAATATTATTACACCCTATATATATATATATATATATATATATATATATATATATATATATATATATATATATATATATATATATATATGGGTGTAACAATATTTAAGAAATATTATATGGCTATTTTATTTACAGTGAAAATTCAACAATGACAACAGGCAAAAAACTGATCATACACGAAAACAATTCAAAAAAGCTCAAACTATATCACAATTATATAAACTTCAATAACAACAAAGGAACAATAAAAACTATAGTAGATGACGTAACTCAAGAACATTTGCTCAGTACAGCATCCAAATAAACAAAACTGAAAATGAAAAGCACATCTAGGTTTCCAAATTTCTTGCATCTATCATTTTTCATATATTGAATTTTTCTTTTATCTAAAAAATTTGGTGGGACAACAAAACTTCATTCAGAACTTTCTATTATAGTACATGTGCGATAACAGGCGCAAACAATGAGAGCTTGAAGTCAGAAGGTTAATGGTCAGTTTAAGAGAGGGGCAATGTCTCTTCCTACAACGGTCGTACTATAGTAACCCCACCCGCCTTTCTTGTTTACTTGCTAACCTTGTTTACTCTTATTCAGTTTTCATCCTCTGGACTTTACTACTGAAGGTAATCTATTTCTTGTTTTGTCATTGTCATTTTCAATCTTTAAAGCATTTTAATTTTTTAAGCTCTGTTTGTCAGTTTTAATTAGTGTTTTGTATCTTTTTAGCCAGAAAGATGGGATAACTAGGTGATCCCAGAAGCGCACCTATTAATAAATATATCAATGATGAGCTGACTGTTCTTCCTATCCAAGTACTCCCTATATATATGCATATATGTATATATGTATATATATATGTATATATATATATATATATATATATATGTATTTATATGTATATATATATATATATATATGTATTTATATGTATATATATATATATATATATATATATATATATATATATATATATCTTTCTATCTATGCATCTATCTCTGTGTCTAACTATCTGTTAATACACACACTAACACACACATATATGTATACATACGTATATATTAACTTTATCACATACACAATTGTTCTGTGCATTAACTAAATTACTAAAAAGGACCTCATTCAAACTGGATGGTATCTATAGATACCATGCAGTTTGAATAAAGATCACTAATAATACTATATATATATATATATATATATATATATATATATATATATATATATATATATATATACATCACGAAAGGAAGCGGTAGGGGAAAGGCATCCTCATCATCTGGCAGTTTTATTTTCAATGCCGACGTTCACGACAATTCAAGTCGCATTTTCAAGGCTATAAAATATAATATAATTTGCGAATATCAATAACAAATTAATGCAATGGCAACAGCTCTTTATGTAGTAAAAAATATTTAAAACAAAACACCTCATTTCCAAGACAAGTCAATAATGAGTAAAAAGGAGTTCACTAAAATCTTAAAACAACCTACCTATGAAAGAAGAACAAGACTAACATAAATAAGTACAAACAGAGTGAGAAAACCAGTTGCCCAAACTGGGCTATAAACAATTTCACTGAGGACGATTGAGTATTTAACGACAGCACAGTCTTCCTGATAATTATGGATTCTAGGATGGTTAAGTCGTTGTTGTTCTGCACTCGGCCTAGGATGGAAAAAATCCTTGCTGTCAATATAAGTTTTATAATTTTGAATGATTTCGTATATTTGATTGCTCAGGATTAGATAACCTGCTACCTGTTCTATGACTTATGCCCTGTGTCTATGCGGACCTTCAACAGCCTCCTCGTGCATCCCACATATGTATATCCCGTGATCACATCCGGGCAAGTGTACTTAAAACAACGTGGACGAAAAACGGGACTGAGCCGGTCTTTGACTCTGAACAGAGACCCTATTGTAAAGGATTTTCAGGATGATTTTCAGGTTTAAAAGCTGGAAAACTCTTTTGAATAATGGCTGTGCATTTTCTCCTAAAGTATCATCATACAAAAGGAAACTTGCATGCATCTTTAGTTTCGGCACAGTCGATTCAGGTGTTGCCAGGTCATTTTCTGTAGTAGCAGTTTATTTGGGGATCTGAGAAAAAGTCGTGATGAAAACAATTATTATTGAAATATTTCACTAAAAGGATATCTCATCGTGGAAACTCTTCCAGTTTGACGAGTGGAGTGTAAGCCCTATGGAGGAGGTTAAAATAGAGTTCAGTTTCAAATGAAGAAACACAGAACTATACAAATTCATTCCCAAACCAGTAAATGTATTTTTCTATACACACCTGTGTAAAAACCAAAGTCACCTCTGGAAATAATAAGATCAAGGAAGGGGGTTTGTTATTTACCTCCTTCTCCATGTGAACCTATGTTTGGAAGTTGTCGGATGAGCCGAACTCAGAAAGGACTCTACATGACATTCATGACAGAAATAGGGAGAACGTGTCGTCAACATATCTTCGATAAAATAGAGGCGGAACCTAATGGGACATTCTTCTGTTATGCGCTCCTCCAGGGAGCACACATGAAGATGTTAGCAAAATTGGACCAAGTGGTGATCATGGCCCATCCCTTCAGTTTTGTTTATACAAACTGAAGGCAAAATCGTGTCAGCACGGCCAGCTCTAAAAGTTGTTTAAAATGTCCTACTAAAATTATTAAAATTGCATCTTCATCAGTAAAAGTTTGTAATATTATCTCAGTATTATTATTATTATTATTATTATTATTATTATGTGTGTGTGTGTGTGTTATTATTATTATTATTGGAGAAGCAATTCCACAGTTATGTATATGTACATATATTTAGATAAATATACAACTGTGGATTTGCTACTTCATTTAAGACTCATGCTACTATGAGTATTTTTTTATTACTATTATTTTTTTTTTAGAATATGAATCCAGTTCATACCAGGACAAGCATACAGGGACCATTGACTTGAAATACAAGCCTCCAAAGTATATGGTAGACAGGTTTCCCAGGAATATTGGAAAAGTTTTCCGTGCGTCTTTAATAGTGTTCTTGAAGACTCTAAAACTTATTTCTTTCCGAAGAAGAATTTTTATTTAAATAAGACAAGCGATTTAAACTATCTGTATCCTTCAAAAAAATCTACTATTATAATTTGATGCTGGTACCATAAAACTATATATTTATAACTTACTCTGCTATGCGAAAAACTTAATCATTCCTTGCTGGGCAACCATCTCTCTCTCTCTCTCTCTCTCTCTCTCTCTCTCTCTCTCTCTCTCTCTCTCTCTCTCTCTCTCTCCCCTTAATAAGGTGATCAATGGCAATGGAGAGCCTTGTTAAAACAAAAAAGAGTCACTTTTCTCTTGAAGCTGACTGGATTACTGGGCACTAGTGATGACAATAACCATTTCAGGGAAACAGAAATTCTTGAGACCACCTTATATTTTTAACTATTGGGAAAAATTAACACACACAGACACAAACCAGTGTATACACACACACACACACATATATATATATATATATATATATATAAAATATATGTATATATACTTATATATACATATATTTATGTATATGTATCTATCTATAATAATAATTTCCAAGTTGATCTTGTCCTCCCAGGTGAAATCTTCTAGAAGCTTTATTGCCACGAAATAGCATTTTTAAAGAAATAAATGTAAATGTAATGAAAAATCATCATCATCGTATCCTTTTCCCTCGTCGTCAGGAGGAGATATCTATCTATCTATCTATCTATGTATATATATACATATATAGATATATAAATATATGTAGATATACATATATATACATATATATATATGTATATAATATATATATATATGCATACATGTATATAATATATATACATATATGAATATATATATATATATATATATATATATATATATATATATATACATATATACTGTATATATTTATATATATATGTATGTGTATGTATATATACATATATATATATATATATATATATATATACATATATATAAAAATATATATATAAATATATATATATATATATATATATATATATATATATATATATATATATATATATATATATATATATATATATATATATATATATATAAATATAAATATATATATATATATATATATATATAAAATATATATATATATATATATATATATATATATAAATATATATATATATATATAAATATATATATATATATATATATATATATATATATATATATATATATATATATATATATTTCTCCCGGCGACGAGAAAAAGAGATGCGATGATTTTTCACTAAATTTTAATTTCTTTCTTTTTTAAATATTGATGTTTCGTGGCAATAAAGCTTTCAAGAAATTTCATACCTTCTGCTGAAAGAATCATTGTCGCCTGGCGCCGTAATATCTTCGTGTTTTTTCCTGCAGTCGTTTGGAAGATTCCGCTCATGCGTATAGCGCCATCACTCAATAGGTGCACTGACACCAAGGACTACAGTGGCCATCTCAGGATCCTCAGGAAGACGTCTTGGAAGCCTTCAGAGACAGCATGTGAGCAAAGAGAGGCGAAGTTTGTAGATTAAAATGAACTGGATGACGAAGCAGATCGACTAAAAGAGATTTTCAAGGGAAAAGTACATCACGAGAATGGCGAATAGCTTCAGTCTGTAATTGTTTACTGCTGAAAATATGGACTACTTCGCGGAATAACAATGGAAGTCGAGTTCCGCCTTCTGCGATTATTCGGCACCTCTACAGTCGTATTGTCACTCACGGACGCAAGCTCTTCATTCGAAATAAGGAAGGAAATAATCAGAAGAGGAGACAGTGGAACGGAGGAACTGAAGAATTTATACGAAATAAAAGGTAGAGAACTTGAGGTGTTTTCTAAGCTGATTGAGAGGATTTTGGATGCCCAAAATTACCGCTTGGAGCAGTTCTTCGCTCGAAATAAGAAAGAGAAGGAACAAAAAGAGACGACATCGGCGTGGAGGTATACTGAAGAATGCTGACGAAGAATAAAATAGATAACCTGAAGGTGTTAGAAACTACTTCAAAGATTTTGGATTCACAGAATTACTTTCGGAGAAGCAAAGAAGAATCGAAGGGATGATCAATATCGTCAGTAGAGGGGAATCTCATAAGTTTATGAAGACGACTCCTTAAAGCAAAGAAGCTGTTTATGTGCCAGAAAAAGAACTCCAAGTAATGGTTATCGCGATGTTGAAATGATCTAAAACCTTCGATTTTCCTTGAAGACATTTTGGAGATCAACCCCAGTCCTCCGGCTCCTGGAAGGACAGGAGAAATGCCATTCGCGCATGCGCGAGCTTCAAAGTGTCCAGAACAATCTCGAGATGCTTCAAATCGTCTGGAAGCCTTCGGAGACAGAAAGTGTCAGTTTTGAAAAGTAGGGTGAAAGCAAAGAGTATTGGTGAGGGAAGGGTCGACCCAGGGCCGCTTCCTTCCTCAAGGAAGCAGCCTATGGGTCTGACCCTTCCCATGGAAAGGGCCCAAACCCTTTAAGTTGGCCCAAAAGCCTACAAGGCTTGCCAGTCTTTTGAGGCAGCCTTGAAGGGGGTCCGACCAGAGGCTGCTTCCTCGGAGGAAGGCAGGTATCCTGTCAGGCTGGGAAGCAGGCCTGGAGAGGGCCCAAGAACTTCAAGGATGGGGCCCAAGGTCCTCCTAGGCTGGCCAGTCTCTTGAGGGCAGCCTTGAAGGGGTCTGGCCCAGAGGCTGCTTCCTCGGAGGGAGGCAGGTATCCTGCCAGGCTGGGAAGCAGGCCTGGAGAAAGACCCAAGAACTTCAGGATGAGGCCCAAAGTCCTCAAGGATGGCCAGTCTCTTGAGGGCAGCCTTGAAGGAAGGTCCGACCCAGAGGCTGCTTCCTCGGAAGAGGCAGGTATCCTGCCAGGCTGGGGAAGCAAAAGGCCTGGAGGAGACCCAGAACCTGGAGATGAGGCCCAAAGTCCTCCAGGATGGCCAGTCTCTTAAGGGCAGCCTTGAAGGAAGGGTCTGACCCAGGGCTGCTTCCTCGGAAGGCAGGTATCCTGCCAGGCTGGGGAAGCGGGCCTGGAGAGGGGCCCAAGAACTCAGGATGAGACCAAAGAATCCTCAAGGATGGCCCAGTCTTTTTGAGGCAGCCTTGAGGAAGGTCCGACCAGAGGCTGCTTCCTCGGAGGAAGGCAGGTATCCTGCCAGGCTGGGGAAGCAGGCCTGGAGAGAGGCCCAAGAACTTCAAGGATGAGGACCAAAAGTCCTCAAGGATGGCCAGTCTCTTGGAGGCAGCCTTGAAGGAAGGGTCTGACCAGAGGCTGCTCCCTTGGAGGAAGGCAGGTATCCTGCCAGGCTGGGGAAAGCGGGCCTGGAGGGCCCAAGAACAAGGATGAGACCCCAAGTCCTCCAAGGATGGCCAGTCTCTTGAGGCAGCCTTGAAGGAAGGTCCGACCAGAGGCTGCTTCCTCGGAGGAAGGCAGGTATCCTGCCAGGCTGAAAGCAGGCCTGGAGAGGTCCAAGAACTTCAAGGATGGGCCCAAAGTCCTCCTAGGCTGGCCAGTCTCTTGAGGGCAGCCTTAGAGGGATGAGGTCCGACCCAGGGCTGCTTCCTCGGAGGAAGGCAGGTATCCTGCCAGACTGGGGGAGAAGCAGGCCTGGAGGGCCCAGGCTTCAAGGATGAGGCAAAGTCCTCCAGGGATGGCCAGTCTCTTAAGGGCAGCCTTGAGGAAGGGTCTGACAGAGGCTGCTTCCTCCCGGAGGAAGGCAGGTATCCTGCAGGCTGGGAAGCAGGCCTGGAGAAAGGGCCAAGAACTAAGGATGGACCCAAAGTCCTCCAAGGCTATTTTGGTCTCTTGAGGCAGCCTTGAAGGAAGGTCCGACCAGGCTGCTTCCTCGGAGGGGAAGGCAGGTATCCTGCCCAGGCTGGGAAACAGAGCCTGGAGAGGGCCCAAGAACTGGATGAACCCAAGGCCTCCAAGACTGGCCAGTCTCTTAACCTATCTGGTGCAAGTTGGGTCTCGGCAGACCCACCCTACGAGATTTTCCATTTTAGATAATTTTATTTAATAATCGTTTTTAGTTGATTCTATGATTACAAATATGGAAGTATGGTAATTATTTTAATTTTCATTAACCCTTTGATTACAGCCGAGATGAGACCTCCACTTACCACAAATCGGAGGGTTTTTGACGGTAATCACCCAGCCTAGCATGCTACCAGACGCACGAAATCGTAAACAATCATTGTAATAGCGTTTGTATTTGTTGTTTTGCTGCAAATTATATGTTTTATTTATATGATAGTATTTGTGATAAGTAGCGATCGTAGATATAGATATTATGCAATTAATGTAACAACACAAATAAATAAGCTGCCAGTAATAAAGAATATTCCAAATCAGCAATTATTCCAACGGTCACGCCAACCAAATTCGACAAAGTGGAAGGTACAGCGAGCTGAAAACAAAGCAGGTCATTTCTGTCAAAGCACATTGCATCTCAATATCACCTACATACATACATACAATGTATATGTACAAACACACACACATTACTGCATCTATATATATATATATATATATATATATATATATATATATATATATATATATGAATCCATGACAACGCAACAATGATTACACATTTGCAACACATTTTGGACACTAGCGAATATGTATGGACATTTGGAAGGTGACAATCGTATTTCCATACCCTGAGACGTGGGTGGTACGTGAGATGCCGGAATCCCTTTTGATGGAAATGACCGGTCGTTGTTTTCTGCTCTTGCTTACCTTCCACCTGTGTTGGAGTTTGGTGGCCTGTTGCTGGAATACTACCTTGCAGGAATAGGGCCTGGGATTATCCCTTGTCCTTCGGACGTTCAATTCAATGTTTGATTGACGATGGCGGTCAAAGTCAGGGAAAAAGTGAAACAACCTCCTTGAAATATGGAAATCGTATTGGCCGCAAGTAAAAGGGAGGTTCAGAATCAGCATTTGTCAATGAAACAAGAATTGGAGACTGCCAGGGCTTGGGATAATCCCGGGCCATTTTCAAGCTAATATTCAACGGTCACGCCACCAAATTCGACAAAGGTGGAGAATTTACAGCGGCTGAAAACTCAAACCAGTTCATTTCTGTCAACAGGACGTGCATCTGAAATGCCACCTACGCGCGTCGTCTGTCACACTTGCATGTGACATGTAAACACAATTACCACCTCGCCACATTCACTAGGGATCAATATTATAAATCACATTTGTACTGTCAAAATGTGTAATTAATGTGTGAATGTGTGTGTATGTATATATATACTATATATGTATGTATGTATGTATGTATGTATGTATGTATATATATATATATATATATATATATATATATATATATATACATATATATATATAATTGACTATATATACATGTAGTACTTATATATATATATATATATATATATATATATATATATATATATATATATATATATATATATATATATATATATATATATATATATATATATATATATATATATGTGAAAATGCCCCGAAGGAAGAAAACGAGTCTGCTAAGTAAAGGACAATACGTCAGAGCCTTGCAATACTCTGTTGCTTCTCTTTCCTTCGTGGAATGTCTTTATTTTTATATTCATCACGTTCCATATTCTCGTTGATTCAGTTATATATATATATATATATATATATATATATATATATATATATATATATATATATATATATATATGTGTGTGTGTGTGTGTGTAAATATATATACAATTAATTACATATATATATGAGTGTATATATATATGTATATATATTTGTGTGTGTGTGTTTGTAAATACAAACACATACTCACACTATCCCTATAAAAAATAAAAAAATTGGATAAATTCCTGTTACAAAAAATGATTAGCCACATATAACCATATATATATATATATATATATATATATATATATATATATATATAAATATATATATATAATATATATATATATATATATATATATATATATATATATATATATATATATATATATATTTAATCACTAACATTTTGGAATTTGTTCAATTGTTTTTGAACAATATTCAGGAAGTTGTAGGGTTTTGTAGTCATTTTATTCTGTTATAATTTTCTACAGATATTTTTCTTTTCCTTCAATTATTCTAAGTGGTACCTGTTTACTTACATCTTATTTTTTAGAAACATCTAATGAAAATGTCAGCAAATGCCATATGAAAGTTGGGTATTGTTCTTAAGTCCTCATATACTTATATGAGTGATTAAATCAGTGCAACATTTTTAGGTAATTTGTCCTTCCTACTAGGATACTGTTCTCCGGGAGATGTCTGCTTCTGCCAGAGATTTATATCTTTTAGAGTGGTTCGAGGTGGAAGGTTTCTTTGGCAGCTATGCCTTGGACTATAGACGGATGGTCTCTTGTTTGTCACTTTTTCATAAGTTGTATTTTGACATATCTTTCACATTCTCAGTTGATCCCTGTCCTGTTGCTGTCGAGCAGCAACAGATTCATGAACAGCAGCATCAATGTGCAGTAAATGTACACCTCGCCTTCCAACTTTTCCAGTTCCAGGGACCTTTATTCCTCATGCCTACGACTGTGGAACAGCCTCTTTACTGAGGATGTGTTGCAAACGGAACTTCAAAGTTCAAGTGAATGTAATGCATTACTACTACCCATGCAATACATCTTGTATTTAATACTTTGTTTACATTTTTATTTTATTTATTGTTAGTACATCTGTTTTCTAATACTTTAGTCTCTCTTTCTGTATTTCCTACCACCTTCTGTTATTTCACTCCAGATGAACACCATTTTCTTAGGATGTGAATTTCAAGTTAGTTTACCTGTGAATCTTGTTTCATATGGATAGGGTTCATCTTCTGAATAATAATAATAATAATAATAATAATAATAATAATAATAATAATAATAATAATAATAATAATAACAACAACATTGTCTATATTCATTAATCTCATGGTAACGAGTTATTATATTGTTATTATTATTCTCATATATCATAAATCATCAATACCATGATTATCAGATTTACATTACATCCGACTCATTTTTATATTTTATGATATCAGTCTTCAAAGGACAGAAAAGGAACATTAAACACAAAATAGTAATTTACTCTCTCTCTCTCTCTCTCTCTCTCTCTCTCTCTCTCTCTCTCTCTCTCTCTCTCTCTCTCTCTCTCTCACTAAAGACTAAAGCCATAATTTGATGAAGAAAATTATAATACGGATGAATTTCAACATTTATTTTACAAAAATCTTTTTTGCTGTAGATAAAAAAACAAAATCAGAAAATGTATAAACACATAAGACTCAATATGATTGGAAGAAGCTTTTATGACATAAGTTGAATGAAATCAAACAATGTGAATAACAAATGGTTATGAATCTGAATATTTAATAAGCTGAACATAATAATCTTGACAAACTTTTGACAAATTCTAGTAATTCAGAAGTGTGTGTATTCTCTGAAACAGGGAAGCGACACTGTGTTGCAGTCTTTACACACACATGAAATATGTCTGCTGGCCTTTCTTGGGCCTGGGATGTGTCACGAAACACACCACACATCTTAGTCTGGAGTCGCAGTTGTTTTTCTGTTGAAAGAACTGGATCAGAAAGTGTCTTTCTGTTAGCCGCCTTGGCTGCATTATTACAGTGCAGGTAATTATCTTGTTTAGGTGCTGGGGTACCTTTCAATCAACTGCAGAACGACTGACTTGAAACTGTAAATATGACCCTTTCTTGCCAGTAACAAATCCATGCAGAAGTGATGACAGTTTACTAGTATCATATCAAGCAGACGGAAAAATAGTTTTATGCCATCTCATTGGTTTACGGATACCTTCACAGAACTAATAAGCATGTCGTTCTTGTCCACAATCCGCATTTTCTTATTATAGTCCAACAACCTGCATGAGTTTTGCTGAAAAATTCCCCTAGTCATTTACCTTTTCACAGTCTACCATTATATTTTCATGTACTGAAGATATATACACTGTCCTGTTATCCTGCCATTTTAAACCCTAATATTCCATTTGCAGTTTTGAGACTGAAATCTCAGATTTGTTCACATCAGAAATTTAGGCATAAATTTCCTATTTTTCAGACTATTCCACATGCTCCTGTTTCGTTGTCACTTAAATACTTGAACAGTTTTGGGCTGCAATACAATTATCGAAATACAGGATGTGATGTTTTCAAGATGCGAATATAAATGTTTTTACCACAGACCAGATACCCTGGTCCTCATCTACCAATATCTCTGTATCTTTTCCAGTATAGATTATAAAATCGACAATATAAATCCGTTTTGTCACAAAGTTCAAATATTTTTCACTCCAAATCGACTTCTTTTATCTGGAATGTACTGCTTGAAACTTAGCCTTCCCTTCCTAACATTAAACTTTCATCTGTATAAATCCTGGAAAGGTTGAAATTTTTTCCAGGAATTTTCTACGCACTATCGAGCACAGGTTTAATTTTTTTAGTTTATTATCTGGGCTTGTTTCATGAATTATCAACGAAATGTAGAACCCGTAAATTTGAAGAAATCATGTCCTTGCCATCAGCCTTCTCACTCCTTTTGTCTCGAATGTCTCAAGCGTAGTCAGTAATCTACGATGCGATGTTTTGCCTATATGCGACATGATCATAATCACACAAGAACCGTATCATTTCCTCCACAGTAACATGAGCAAATTTTCGCAAATACTTTGGCTGCATCTCCCTGGCGTATCAACAAGGAATCTCTGATAACTGGTTTTGTCTCTTCAGCAATCAGCCGCATAAATTCGTTGTCGAAAAATTAAAAAAAATAGTCTACTTCCTTTGAATTTTCATTCACATTACATTTCGACGTAATGCCACTGCCACTACTATCAAATGTAAATCTCTGGGCTGAAATTGCTGGCAGCCACTCCCTCATCACCTGGGTCACTTCGCTGTCTCCGCCTTCTTTTGACACCTTGGCTTTCATTTGTGGTGGCAGATTTTCCGTCATTTTCACTGTCGGTTGATATTTCATCACTGTCTCTTGTGGACCATAATTATCCATTTCATTTCCTTCTAAATCCGATTCATTTTCATATCAGAAAATGAGTCGTGGAAGATCTATAAAATAGTTATCCTCGTCGAGCTCTTCTCTCGATCTGCCGCAGTCAACTCCGAGGATGTCGTACCCATCTGACCCGTCCTCCTGTGACATCTTGATGAAGACTAATGAATTTTAGGGGAACAGTGAATTTATATGAATTCACTGTATGGCAACTGACAGACTGTTACCATATCAAGAAAAAGAATGCCAGTATTTCAATCATCAGTCCTTCATAAAAAATTACCGGTGCTCGTATACGACACAACAGTGTTCAGGCCAGTTTTATTAAATGCGTCGTATACATACAACCAGAAAATCAAAGGGTTAATATACACCTTTACCCAAGAATGAGATTATTTTAGCTTTCCATAGAGGTGACAGACGTCTCCCAACCTGGCCGTTCCATTTAAAACCTTCTTTCTCCCTTACGTTGAATAGGGGCTCCCTTTTGAAAAGGGACCTTTACACA
The DNA here is from genome assembly GCF_040412425.1 of Macrobrachium rosenbergii. Taxonomy (NCBI): domain Eukaryota; kingdom Metazoa; phylum Arthropoda; class Malacostraca; order Decapoda; family Palaemonidae; genus Macrobrachium; species Macrobrachium rosenbergii. The sequence continues at coordinate 24,055,477 of NC_089752.1, forward strand.
CCTCGCGGATAAAATTAATAAGCACACGTGCGAGAATCCTCGCAGTAAGGAAAGGTCTAGGGGAAAGCTTCACACGGATACCCATTCAACCTCAAGTGGCGTCCAACAAGGAGCTACAGATGGACCGCTGCAATCACCAGTGGGGAGAAATCCCTGGATTGGAAAAAGAATTTCTATTTTACAACCTAAGGTCTGTTTCTTTACCTAAATGCGGATACCTGAATTTTATAAGAAAGTGCTAGTTAATATATGGTTAATACGATGCTAGATATTATAAAAATTCTATATTTGGCCTATGACGTATGAATCAACATTGAATACGCAAGCTCTATCACTGAACATAATCTTGTAAATATCAAAATATTATCAGGGTGAAAAAATATAGCAGTGTTCAATTATACGTATACTGTATATATATATATATATATATATATATATATATATATATATATATATATATATATAATCTCATGTTCAATCATACGTATACTGTGTGTATATATATATATATATATATATATATATATATATATATATATATATATATATATATACCTCAACCTTTGCTATAATAGTCATCTTCTCTCAATACATGATAAAACATCACACAGCTTCTACCAAATGAATAAAAAAAAAATATCCCCTTTTCAGTAGGAATTCTCCAGAAAGGTTCTGAAATTCAGAGATTAGCGCCTAAACTTTGGAAGATCTCAAATCTGTGAGCACATGAATATAAAAGAAGGGAACGCATAAGACTTTGGAACACCCAGAATTTGTCCCCATCTGAATATCAAAAAGAGGTAAGAGAGAAACTCTGGAAAAATCTGTGTTTGTACAATTATGAATATAAAAAAGGGAAGAGGATAAAACAAGAAATAATATAATTCACACAGTTCTTCATTTTATGCATTAACATATAGGAAAAGTGAGAGAAATGGAAAATAAGTACAAATACAATTGCCCTTCTTTCGTTTTTCACGAACAATTCTAATTACAAGGAAGTCCGGGAGTGTTCTATCTTTGTGACTCTCTTCAAATAAAGCATCTTCTGTTCGAGAGGCTTGATAACAAATCAAGAAGTGGCCAGGAACAGGAAATAATTCCCATCATGAGTAAAAAAAAATTTTTTTTCACCCGATGTCTCCTCTATAACCTGTGTGGCACAGAAGCAATTCATGTTATTACACATCAGTAAAAGAACAAAAAAGAACATCAGTTAAAGAAAAACAAAGCTAATCTTTGCAAAAAAAAAATCATGTATGCGCTGAATGAATTGCAGTCTGTCCTTTAGTGGGGATGATTAATGCAAAGGAATTACCACTGAAAATAATTTTCAGAAAAAGGAAAAGAATTTCAAACAGTGCCGAGAGGCATTTTCCCGAGATGTAACCGAGTACTGGGACCTTTCCCTGAAAAAAGCTGGAAGCCACATCTTAAAAACTAACTATAGAATTTTCTTAAAAATAATCTCATTATGTTTCCCACACCCAAATTTTAGTCGAATTTAATCACCTAACCTAACCTACCTACCTCGCTAACCTAACCTAACCTAACCTAACCTAGGAGCATGGCAAAAAAACCGGGGCCGATGCAATACTACCATACATCTCAGGAATTTGCTGCCGGGAGTTAGGATTTCAATCTATGATAAGAATAGGGGAAAAGCAACTGGCGGTATTAAAGGATAAAATATGTCTCATTAACTACTAATATAAAGTATTTCATTTAATTTTTTTTATAAGAACATGATATGTTCATTCACTACCATACACTCTATGAGAGTTTAAATAATGAAATAAAAACAAGATTTTGAGTGTATCTTTGGTGCAGTCATTTTATTTACGTTGAATCAAGTTAATCTTTATTAATAGCATATTCAACCACAAGGTCTCCTCACGTCCATAGGAACCGTGAAGTCTTGAAATCACAGTGATGACTACAGAGAGAGAGAGAGAATTTCGAGAATTAGGAAACATGATCTATGACCATTTACACAATTTATTTTAAAAAACCAATATTATGAGACCAAAGTGAAGTCCGCAAACTACAGAAATCAAAGCTGTCATCCAAAACCACTTCGGGACAGCGTATCGTCTTCGACTAATGCGTCCCTGAGGCACAGATGTCCCAGTAAAGTACCGCCCAATATTTCCCGAACTATTACTTCTGCTGCAATACTGACAATATCAATTTTCTTTCCGTCCGTGCATCCCTGTAGACTCTGACCACGGTGAGATCAATGCCGCCTTGTGCTTAAAGGGGTGGTGCAGGGGTTCTTGGAGGGATTCCTTTCGTAAGCCATACTTCAAGCGACTCTGGACGTCCAGGATTTCATGCACAGACTTACCACTTTCTGCCCTCACAGAACGGCGTGTCTTTATATGTCTGGGTCAGGATGAATGGTCGAAATAGGCCCTCGACAAAGTGGCCTTTACCTTCTTAAATTTACTGGGTACGGATGAATGGCCGGAAGAGATCCGACATCTACTAGTAGTAACGCCAAGGTCATGTAATTCAAGGCCGTCTGCACATTCAACATTCCTTGATGAGAAGGCAGCTATTCCAGTTTCTTACAGATTAATTTCGTAAGTGTCTAATGTTCTACAACTCAAGGAATCTGGCAGAAGAACGCGAATCTTTAGTGACATCCATCACACTAACCGGACCAACGGAATCTTTTACCTTTAAATTTTAAGATTCATGCCTTAAAGATTATGAATCCAAACGGGCCGATCACTAACAACGACGGCATATAACGAGACGCAGAAAGACCAACTTGTATTTTTCAAGAGCCAAACGAGAAATTGCTCTTTCGGTATCAAAATGGTCAAATAACGAAAGGTCGTTGTTTTTTTTTTTATCTAAGTTTACTTGCAATGCCACGAACAGTTTTACCCCCTTGAAAAAAGCAGTATAAGAAAACTTTTAAATATGTTGGAGTCCTACCAGTTCGGGAAATGTAATCTAAAACTTTCAGAACCAAAAATTTCGAGTGACTTGGAATACAGCTCAAACACTGAATTGCCTCACTGGTCGATGTAAAATTGAATACTTTTTTAAAGAAGATGATACCCAGGAAAAATGCCCTGAAGTAAAGTAAATGGGGCGACCTATTTAAACAACAGATGTTGACACACTACTTTTGCACAAACGAAGCAACAAGTCATTCTGGATGAAATAACACGAAACATATAAAACGAAATGTTCAATAAAACGCTCGTCCAGACTCATAAACGGATTCATATACATCTGGAAACCCACACGAAAACTACTACTTAAAGAAGGCTTCTGTTATCTGTGAAGCAAATGGAAAATGAAAACCAAGACCAAATTAAGTTAAAATGAAAGTCATATCTGCTGTGAGGCCATGCTATGAAGGTCTGCAAAACCAAATTAGGAAACAAATTTTTATTCAGATTTTGAACGTTTATTCCTTTTTATATTTATGGGTAACAGACACCCGGAAACTTTCGCGTGTACATTGCGTATTTCTAATTTAATTTCCTAACGACATATTTTGGGATACTTTTTGATCTTAAATAAATAATACACAAATACATATGTATATATAATACAGCATATATACACATATATATGTATATACACACACACACACACACACACACATATATATATATATATATATATATATATATATATATATATATATAATATATATATATATATATATATATAATATATATATATATATATATACTATATATATATATATATATATATATATATATATATATGTATATATTATTCATGTGTCAGTGTGATTGATTCATTCATTCCCACAAACTAAAGTTTTCTCTCAATATAGAGAACACTATCTTATGTGCTAAGTTTCAAGATAATCTGGTAGTCCACTTATCACTGTATCATTTTCGTAAATATAAATAAGAAAGCAACACTAAATACACATAACTCTCTCTCTCTCTCGGTACTTTTGGTGTACTCTGAATACCAGAGGAACTAGTTACAAACTCCAAGAGTACCATCAGTATGAACTCTATGACCGGTTAACTTTTAACCTTTCCTAGCTCCACCTAAGGGTCACTAGAAATCCGTGATTAATTTCAACACCAACATTTTATCACCAGACGCTGAGATTTTCCTTCTCTGTTATCATTTTTCCTTATATAGGCAAGTTAATTTAAAACCAGCATATCTTAAAACTAGGTATATATCTTTACCTTAGATGTCACCTTCTGGCTTGTGTCATGATAATAATAATAATAATAATAATAATAATAATAATAATAATAATAATAATATAATATACAGCGTATGATCTAAGATGTAGTTTCCTAAGGTGACATGGATTTGACCGTGGTTCACTGCAGCCACTTTTTAAATAACGCAATTAATAACATTTGATGGTAAATTCTTTGTTAGTAACCTTTGTGGGTTTCAAGTTCATAAAGCAAATTATATAAAATACGTTCCTTCATAAAGTGACTTGTTTGATCAATTGCCACTGAAATCCCATGTAAGTTGAAATATAAGATGAACTCTGATACATTGTATAACGATAAGAAAAGTCATTCTGTAAGCCAATGCTATTCTTGTTTACCTCTATCCGCGTACAAATTTGAGGAAAAGGATCAAAGCACTGTCGTTAACATATTTTAAGGGCACAGGCGTATTTCCTTACTCTTGTACCTTTTGACGAACATGACTGCTCGTATTGCAATTTGCAACCTTAAAAGGAATTCCTGCAGCTCACGAGAAAATCCCTTTCGTAGAACTCTTACACAGGCTATATATAATTCCGGCAAAATGGAAACTTGACGCTTCTTCATTCCCTCCTCTCTCTTCGTCTCAGAGAGAGAGAAGAGAGAGAGAGAGAGAGAGAGAGAGAGAGAGAGAGAGAGAGTATAACTGCAGACTAACCCTCAACCGTTATTTAAGTCCTCAAAATTCAGTCTTCTACATTTAAAGCTTCCTAACAGTCTGCAGAATGTCTCGTTTACATTCGCCTTCACACCTTTTTAGTGAAATATCTTTAAAAGGTAAAAAGATTTCAACTGAAGCAAATAATCAATATCCGTTAACAAATATCATCTCATATGGAGTCGGAGGGGTAAACAAACATTTATGTGACTATCTTGCATACCTACGGTCAGCTGCAAGCCGCATCTGTCATTACTATGCTGTTCTGATGTTTTCAGAAAACATGAGATCACGTCAAGACTTCTGCCGCTACTAAAACTATTATAAAAACTTCCAAAGTGATTCTAAATGGCGTATATCCTAGAACTTAACTTACAAAAGGATTCTCTCAATGAAAAATATATTGCGACTGCCGAAAAATTAGCTGTTTCAGGTCTCCCGAGAGTGGCAGAGACGCAGCACAATGTCCTAGCGCCCAACATCAATGTCCTAGCGCCCAACCATCCTGTTCACCCAAGTTGGGCCAGGGAGAGTCAGTAGTGGAGAGGACTTAACAGGTAAACTAGTTATTAAGTGAAAACAACACGATGCACCTGCAGTAGCAGACAGATGCCCGTTTTCTAAAAACATCCAGTAATAAAACACTCATGTTCGTTATACAATAAACGTAAAGACAGTAAGTGTAGGCGAATACAATGCACTCGATTAAAGAACAGGAACACGGAAAAGAAAACTTCGTTCATCATAAGAAAGAAACAGAGGCTACTGACGGTACACACAACGGTACATAGATCCAGGAATACCGACTACCCTCTGACTGATATATTCCTCCTAAAGATTTTCGAGTACCTTTAGCGTTCGGGGGATCACTGGCCTCAACTCTGTTTATCTCCCCGTCATCAAGAATAGAAAGGAATGAGCGGATCAGAACTATCCTCCTTAACTGGTAGAAAGACGTTCAACTCTCGAAAAAAAGGGTAATCACCCCACTAGTGATCTGTAAAAACAGAAAAAATAACAGAAAACATATTCAAGATGATTTTATATATATATATATATATATATATATATATCTGCTCTTATATATATATATATATATATATATATATGAATAAGCGTGTATTTGTGCGCACATATGTATGAATTCGCATTCATATATGTATCTATGTATTCTATACAAACATGTAGCGTACAAATGTGAACGTCAATTTTCAAAGCCATGAACTTTACCCACATGTGGCCTACAGAGAAAAATGCAATGGAGCGCACAATATTCCTTCGTAAGCAAAGCATTATCTTTCTTTCAGTAAAAACCGGAACTCAGATACAAACAACCGCAGAAGCTAATTTTCTCCCTCAGTGAGAGGGTGAGAGATGAGCATTCAGGAATGAATATTTCTCATTACGTGATATGATAAACTGCTCAGTTAAAAAGCAGCCGCGACTCAGTATCCGTGGGCAACACCGCTTATGAATGAGACTTCTCATCTTATTCCGCTTCTTCTTCCATTCAACTGATGAAATGATTTGTGCCCCCTGGCGTCGCAGCGACTGTGGTCATCGACGCCGGAAATATACCTTCGGTTATGATTCATTCGGATTATAGAGAAAATTCTAAAACTTATAAATCTAAAATCTAATTTTAAAACTACTCCATGCGCGTTTGTTATACCTACATATCCTACATTCTACTTTTCCAACTATAATTGCAACTTGGATAATAATAATAAAAATGATAACGACGATGGATATCAAGGAAGAGGCTTAGTAATTTTTAAATCCTCATGAGTAAAAATATCGTAGAACGTTATCATAACTTCCAACTGACATTACGGGGTGCCCAGGCTAAAGTATATTCTTGCATACGGCCAACTAAATCCAGAACAACTACCAGCTGGCCTATATTGAAAACATAATCATAAATTATTTTATTTTATGAAAATACGAAGCCTAGTTGTTGTTTATAATCCAAATTGATAACCATATTAATCATCTAATTTGCATAAATTCATTACAATTCCGAAGTCTTCTTGCTTTACGCAGCATAAGATGGACGTTTAATTACGGAGCTATCACAGAAAAGAAAAAATCGGAACCGTTTTATAATACAGTGGGAGGAGGAATGTGTAAAACTGGAGGAACTGATTTACTCCCTTCTTGAACCTCTTGCTTATAACAGAATTAAAGTGAATCGCTTTTTTTTTTAAAGTCTGCACTTATATTACCCAGCAACAAGCAACAGTGTAAAAATAATAATCGTTCACACCTATACAATCTTCGAATAAGTAATGAAGGCACACACTGAAGAAATAAGAAAATTAATCCAATCTATTCATTCACGTCTAATTTTCACGTTGTAAAACCGATACTTCAACAGATCTTAAAGACATCATTCACAACAGACCAAACTGTTCCAGTCACTTTTAACGAAACAAAAGCCCTTGGAATATAAAAAAACTAAAAAATTCTATTTTGCCTCGATGTGTAAAAGTTTTGTCATTTTTTGCGCATATTTTCTGCAGACAATTATATAGAGTTTATCTTAAGCCCATGTTCAACTGGCATCACGTTTCATTTCGGTTTTCATTATTATCCTCAATTCCATAGATAGTTCCTCTGCTTTAGATGGAAGTTCCCGAGATCACTGACAAACACAACGAAACTTGGGCAACTTCCGTGATCCTAGACGATAAGATCTAAACTGTCTTGTCAGGCGTTTATTCATTAAATGCGCCCACAATAATAAAAATCAAAGACTCTGAGGGCAACACTTCGCATATTTACCATGAGGAGTAAATTAAAGAATTTGGAAGCGCCTTCTCTCTTGGGCATTCCCTTTCCTAACTGTGTGTTCATCGTTTCCCGTTAGCTAAACTGTTCTCTGCTTCCCTCTTTTTTTTTCTCTCTCTCTCTCTCTCTCTGACTTTTCTTCATGGGTTGAGATACTTGAGGGTACTGAGATATCCATATAGACCAAATAGGAATCTCTCTTTAAAAAAAAAAAGTTTTATACCCATGTATTTGTGCACATGTCAAGAGATGCAGAACAAATATTTGTACATGTATGCAATATATTTCCCGCTTAAATTTCAAGTGTATAAAAAAAGCTCAACGAAACACCAGCAATTAATATTCTACCCTAAAGAGTTACAAAAAAAAAAATGTAAGCAATCAACTGTATGAAAAGCAAGGGAATTAAGTTGGGTTTCAAGACAATATTCGCTCCTAAAAAGCGAAATAATGTCTTCACTGATGCATGTGGAATAATGCAAGTGAACCTATTCGTATATATGTAAGCAGTCATGCAATTCTCTCTCTCTCTTTCTCTCTCTAACCAATTCCTTATAAATGTAAGCAGCCATGCAATTCTCTCTCTCTCTCTCTCTCTCTCTCTCTCTCTCTCTCTCTCTCTCTCTCTCTCTGTTTTTCTGTCCGTCACTTTCAGAGTCGAAACTGAACCTGAAATGTTAGGACACTGAAGACAGCTATTACCTAAATAAGCTTCATTATACCGATGAGAACCCACGTGGAAAAATCAAATGACATTAATTTGGGAATAACAAGCGAACAATTGCCAACCTGCCACATACGCAAGACTCACGTACTCAATAACTTTCGACATACTGACAAGCATTACGAAAGTCCTCATTATGTGATACCACAATTCTCGCTTGCCTCTTATTTCCACATAATTTTTATGGTGATAAATGTCTTATGTATGTCTGTTTACCGGCTACCCCTTGCTATTGCGATTTTTTTCTTTTAATAAATGTTTAAGAAACAAACCCACGTTTTAATCCCAGGACTAAAATCATCATCATGTAAGCATCTAAAGTCATATTCAAAATTATAACCATTTTAATCATCTAATTTGCATAAATTCATTACAATTCCGAAACCCTCATACTTTACGCAGCATAAGATGGATGCTTAATTACGGAGTTATCGCAGTAGAGAAAAACAGAAACCATTTTTATGCAGTGGGAGGAATATGTAAACCTGGAGAAACTGATTTACTTCCTGCCTAAAAGTCTTCTTTATAAATTAATAAAAATGAAAATGAATCGCTATTTTTGTCTAGTCTGTTCTTATATTATCCAGCAGTAAGCAACAGTGTAAAAATCAAAATCGTTCTAACCTACACTGCCTTCGAATACATAATGAAAGCGCATGCTAAAAAAACTCAACCCGATCTCTCCTTGTACTTTACATGTTAAAGAACAGATCTTTCAAATGGTCTTAACAACATCATTCACAATAAATATAAACTAATGCAGTTGCTTTTAATAAAACAAAAGTACTTGGGGTAAAAAAACTAAAAAATTTCAGTTTCGCTTTGATGTTTAAACGTTTTGCATTCTTTTGCTCATTTTTTCTGTAAAAAATTTACTACAATTCATTTTTAACCAAAGTTCAACAAAGAACACGTTCATTCGACTTTCCATAGTCATCAATTCAAACATGAGTTGTTTTACTTTAGTAAACCTTGTCGATCACATCGTAACTGCTCACAACAATGAAAATAAAGGCGAAATCTGACGACACCACTTCGCCAATTAACTCTGTGGAGGTAAACACTGTTTCTTCTTCTTCTTCTTCTTCGGTCGACGTTCAGAATTTGGAGGTGCCTCTCTGTTTCGAACACTCCTTTTCTCAAGAGTCCGCTCATCGTTTCCCGTTTCTTTTCCTTAACTTTTCCTACTGGATTGAGATACTTAAGGCCACTGAGATATCCATAAAATCTAAATAAGAATCACTCACTCTCTCTCTTTAAAGAAGTATATACGCATGTGCGTGAACATGTTAACAGACGCAGAGCTAGAGAGAGATTTCAAGAATGGTACCACCCCATACCATGTCACGCACGTCCGCAACACAATATTTCTCTAGTTTCTCTACGAAGGATTTGGTTACTAAACCCTTTTCATTAACAACATGGTCTGAACATTTTTTACTTTTTCGCCTAAGCTGCGGTTATTCCTCATAACAACAATTTTCACCATTCCACCCTTCCTTATTTCATATACTTTTAGAACTATGCATTGGAATAAGGTTCCCCTTTTGTTCCAGTCACATGACTAAAATCTGCCGCAAAAATCAACAAATGAGAATTTAATTCTGAAATGACACAAAAGGGTCATGGAGGTGACACCACTTTGTCACCATTTCTACAACCGAATGTAGACTACCTTTGAATATCATCGTCCTTCCTTCAATAATGTCTCATTCCTACACGCCTTCCATTTGTTTATACAATTCATTGGTAAAAAAAAAAAGTCACGATACGTAAAAACATACGTATTATAATGGTCAGTCAGAGAATAAAGTGGCAAATTAATGACGAAAGGGAGCTTTCATCCACTTGCACACTGGACCTATGCACTAATAGATGAAAGCTCCCATTCATATTTACTTATTGTTCCTTTGTATGCGTGTGTGTGTGTGTATGTGTGTTTTTTTTTACATAACTTCACATTTCAAAGAAATTTCTGGGTATGAAATTGCACATACAAAAGTCTCAATATTTACGCAAGTAGTTGGTAAGAAATGACTTGGCTTTTACTTAAGAAAAAAAATCCATTTTCTGGCTTAATAATTTCATATCTTGATTTAGCTGTCAAAACTAGTCAGCTCAAATTTAAAAATTCACAAACGATAATCGGATTCCATCTTCGTCACTTATCACGCAGTTAAAAATTTTGTATTTATTTATTCACACTTATCGTGCTATTATACACGCAAAACCAAATTAGTATAATATCCGCTTGTTAGGTTACTCGGCTATGGAAGGTAATCCTCTGGATCAATTCAAATTTATCTAGTATGCTGTATAAGGCAAAAAAATATGAGGTGTTTAGCTATCTTTAAAATCAGAGTGTAGTCTCACACCTATTGTATCCGCGTTACGGTAACTTTTTGATTGTATAAAACATTTGAACTACATACGACCGTTGGAAACTATCCCGCAGCTTGTATCTTCTTATATCCATCATTTTCATTATTTACTTTTTTCGAAATGCTAAAAGCACTTTTAAAGCAGAACATGCAGCGGATTCCGTTGACCGCCAATCAGTTCATCACCATGTTCGCATTTTTCGCTTAATTTCACCTTATTTCTCGTCTTCCCGTGTTCAGACCAATACACTACCCCTCATACTTGTAATTTGTCCACATATTAAGGCAAAGGTTTTAGGGTAAATAATTTATGAAATGAAATGGAATATAAAATTTTGTCCAAAGGCCAAACGCTGGAACCTAAGAGGTTATTCAGCGCTGAAAGGGAAATTGAGGGTAAAAAGGTTTAAAGGAGTAACAGGGAGATAACCTCGCAGTTGCACTATGAAACAGTATTGTAAGGAGAGGGTGGAAAGTACGTATTAGAAAGAAAATATGAATGGAGGTTCAGTAAAAGGAATGAAAGGGGTTCCAGCTGCGGGCCGAAGGGACACCGCAAAGAACCTTAAGTAATGCCTACAATACCGAATGAGGTGCACTGACGGAACTAAACCGTCCCCCACAGCAGGGAGTGATTTATGCAAATTCATTGGTCTTGTCATGGGAATACAACTTTATATTGTGATCCTCCTGTGAAAAAGCATCATTATACTTACTTAAGCTGCATAACACACACACACACACACACACACACACACACACACACACACACACACACATATATATATATATATATATATATATATATATATATATATATATATATATATATATATATATATATATAAACAAATAGAATAATTCAAATGACATCTGTATAACTCTCAGTTACTATATATTGTATATAATGTTGCTTGTCTATCTTTCTGTCATCAACTTGGAATCATTATTGTTTTCTCTTTTTTTTTTGTATTTTCCGAGCGGCCTGGCTAGCCAACTGATCAAATAAAGCCGGGAAATAAAAATGTACAGGAGGGGAATGGGGAGAAAAACAGCCCGTCCTGAACTCGGACGAAAACAAATAACCCCTTCGTAAGGAAAGGAAGGTTACAGGAACCAGGAAAAACCTGCACACGAAGAGTTGCTATTGTTGTTTTTGCTTAACCTGGCGTTATGCCAGCATGGGCTCTTGTTCACTGAGCAGCCCGCAAGCCATTTTATGATATGAAAGTTAAAGTAAAGTATACCTTAGTTTTACCAGACCACTGAGCTGATTAACAGCTCTCCTAGGAGCTATTGAAGGATAGACTTATTTTACGTGGCTAAGAACCAATTGGTTACTTAGCAATGGGACCTACAGCTTATTGTGGAATCCGAACCACATTATAGCGAGAAATGAATTTCTATCACCAGAAATAAATTCCTCTAACTCTTCAACAGCCGGCCGGAGACTCGAACTCAGGCCTACCGAGTGCTAGGTCACAGCTCTACCGACTCGCCCAAAGAAGAGCTATGATATGAAAGTGAATGACGTGAAAGTGAATGGCAGGATATGGACATCAAAAACTATTATTATCATTGATGGTTGTGCAAGTGAAAGGATGTTGTGAATGAAAAGAAAGGAGTAACAGGCGAGATTATAAGCCTCTTTAAACCCAATATTGTTTAAACCCTAAGGTACCCGCCAGTAGGAGAAAAAGAATGATAGTAACGAGTCGTAGATAGCCAGTAAAGAAAAATGAAAGCGTTCCATAGCCCGGGAGGCCAAAGGGATTAATCTCTTATGAATTAGGGAGCACGACAGTCCGAGGGCTCACAACTTTAAAACGCAACTTTGTGCCCCATGGAAATCTCTGTAATCAGCTCGATCAGGTGAAAAAATAATGAATTATACAATGACATTCAAACTTAAAGAGGGCATTATTCTTTCTGTATGAAGGATCACTGATTTGCATGTTTTATGGAGAGAGAGAGAGAGAGAGAGAGAGAGAGAGAGAGAGAGAGAGGGCTGAAAAAATAATGAATTATACAATGACATTCAAACTTAAAGAGGGCAGTATTCTTTCTGTATGAATGATTACTGATCAGCATGTTTAAAGGAGTAAAATTGATTAGACTTAATTTTATGTACATGATAAGATTTTATAAGATTTTTAAGATCAGGTCATTAGCGGAAAAAATATTCAAGCCCAAAGTTGTCAACTCACGGATTTTAGGGCCAATTCTTCTAGATATGAACTGGATATTTAAGTTCGGGAGCATACACCAAAACACAAACACAAGTACCTTTTGCACACACACACACACACACATACACACACACACACACACACACACACACACATATATATATATATATATATATATATATATATATATATATATATATATATATATATATATATATATATATTAAATGACAGCAATTGTAAATGAAAAAAAATTACCGTACTTGGAAATAAGTATTTGTGGCAAACCTCTTGTTGTATGTAGACTTAATTATCCGTTTTATTTTCATTAGTGAACAATGAAGAGAAAGTGAAATAAATCTATCTATCTATCACTATATATATATATATATATATATATATATATATATATATATATATATATATATATATATATATATATATAATCTTGGATGACTTTGGACGAACTACGTGCTGGCCCGTCAGTAAATACTTCCGCTGCAGGTGCATTTGTGTCGACGTTGGAGGTTTGCACAGTTGTATACAGCGAGATGTCTGACGCATGCATTTGTGCTTGCCTGACGATGATCAGGATTTAAGTGCACTGAGACAGTGTGAGTGCATATGTGTGTTGCACTCCTTAATGGTATATTATCTGGGGGATAGACTCTTGCAGGGGGACTACTTTGAGACTGGGTCTGTTTTGGTTAGTGGTGAAGTGTTGGAAGATCGCCACTTTACAGTCTGTTATTTGTCGCCATAGAAAGTGAGTACCATAACTCATGAACACTTATATCATTACCAGACATTTGTGGAAAGACCTAGTAATACTGCAGTGAAATTCCGCTGTGTCTCCCTTATGTAATTTCCTGTTCTATTCGCCATTGTGCATTTTTCTGTTTTGAATGTTAATGTCTTGTAACACCATATCAGGTTTTAATATATATGATATGTTTCTTTCAACAGAAATTCTGGTTTCGTCCTGAGAGGGCGAATATTTTGGAAGTGGTGTTTCTTTCACACTATATGACATTTATTGTGATCTAGAATAATTATGACCTTATTACTTTGTTTGGTGACCAGGGTGTTAGTCACTAGTATTAGTTGGTCTCGAATTATTAATATGAATATTTGTGAATCAGAATTTCCTCTAGTGATGCTTTCCATTTGTACGGGGTGGAATTCACTCCATTTCATGATCGTAGCTTCTGCTGAATCACTTTCGTTAAATTTGCAAATAAAGTCTAGTTTTGTACGTCAGTGTTTAATTCCAGTAGGCCTTTGTGTAAAGATAGGTTTAGTGAGAGGAGATGACAAAGGAGAAGGAATTTGCTGGCCCAGGGAACCACCGCTACCAGAGACGTCTTAGGAAGGTAAGATGTTTGATCCTGTTCTTAAAACAGGTACAGCAATAAAAGATGATCTATTTGACCTGGGGATAGGGTCATTTAACACACACACACACACACACACACACACACACACACACATATATATATATATATATATATATATATATATATATATATATATATATATATATATAGATAGATAGATAGATAGATAGATAGATAGATAGATAGATAGATAGATAGATAGATAGATAGATAGATAGATCTACTTCACTCTTCTTCATTGTTCACTAACGAAAATAAAACGGACAATTAAATCTACATACAAATAAGAGGTTTGCCATAAATATTTATTTCCAAGTACGGTATATTTTTCGTTTACAATTCAAGCCCATTTAAAATCTCGAAGGAACAACAGCGATTAATATTTACGTGGCTGAAAAAAAAAAATGTTTTTTGAATTTTTATTCTACCCTAAAGCGCTACAAAAAAAATAGGATGTAAGCAATCAACTGTATGAAAAACCAACGGAATTAAAAGTTTGGTTTCAGGACAATATTCGCTCCAAAAAAGCGAAATAATTTTTTTACGGATGCATGGGGAATAATGCAAATGAACCTATTCAAATAAATGTAAGCTTTCATGCAATTTTTTTTCTCTCTCTCTATCTAACCTATTCATATAAATGTAAGCAGCCATGCAAACCTGTGTGTGTGTGTGTGTGTGTGTGTGTTTTTCTGGCCGTCACTTTCAGTCGAAATTGAATCTGAAATGTTAGGACACTGAAGACAGCTATTACCTAAACAAGCTTCATTATACCGATGAGAACCCACGTGGAAAAATCAAATGACATTAATTTGGGAATAGCAAGCAAGCAACTGCAACCACTTACGCAAAGCTCACGTACATAATATCTTTCGACATACTGACAAGCATTATGTAAATCCTCATTATATGATGCCACAATTCCTTTTGCCTCTTATTTCCACATAATTTCTATTCTGATTTATATCGCATTTGAGTTTGTTTGTCGGGTAGCACCTGCTATTAAGAACTTTTTTTCTTAACAAACGCTGAAGAAACAATTCCAAGTCTTGATCCAGGAACTAATATCATCATACAAGCATCTAAAGTTCTATTTTGTAATTAAACTATTACATTTTTATGTAATTCTTTAACTGACCAAAGTTAAAAACAAGGTAATAAAATCACCCGCAATTACGTTCCATTCTTTCGTTGTGCTTCCAGAAGAAAAATATCATAAACGTCTAAAATAAATTCACAGACTGGTGCACCCACTGGTTGCAAAGCATAAATTCTTCCACTTTCCCCACACACAGGAAACAAGGCTGGAAAGGATTCCTCATAACGGACGTCATCTTCCTTTCAACTGTGTGTAAAGTGTCATACCGAGACTTACAAAGAAAACATTAATAACATATAATATACTATTATGTGCACAACATTGGCTCAGTACTATCAGGTCCATCGTTTTATTGTTTTATTACTTTAATTTGAAAAGCTTTCCATTATTTAAATTGTTTTATTACCTTTCTGTGCAAAGCTATGCATTGTTTGAATTGTTTTATTACCTTTACTTGCAAAGCTGTTCATTGTATAAATTGTTTTGTCAACTATGTTTGCAAAGCTATATTTATGTACAAATGTCCTTTTGGACACTTCTAGATCACCCAACAAATTGGTAGCAATCAGTGCACAGGCAGCCAGGTGGTGTTGAAACACAGATAAAGAAAACCTATGATTAATGCCTAAAGATGATTTTTTAAAAATGCACAAGAAAGAATAATGAGAAAGTCAATTACAGAAAACGCATAAGAATTTAATAAATATGCGCTTCCAGAAACGAACGAGAAAAATTAATGAGATAAATTAGCAACACTGGCTCCATGAAAATGGAAAATATAAATTCTTAATGAAAAGCTAAAAATTCCCTTAAAGAACTGAAAGCACTAAAGTGGATGGAGGTTGGAATGCTGAAGAAGAGTTGCGCAAACACTCACAAGATAATCTGCGTTTGTGTTTACGTGTGTTTGTGCATGTTTTTTGGGGCGCGCAGGCTCGAGTGTGTATGTACTGTACAATGACAGAGCATAAAGGACACTTTATGGTTGAATTAATTACTTAATATTATTTGTGTTGAGAACCATACTAAAATAAAATTCGAAACTCTCAAAAAATCTGATATGTATGACGCTTGGAAAGGCGAGCATGACAGTACAATTATTTAAATAGAGAGGATAATATAAAAAAAAAACTAATACTCACTACACATCATGCGAACAGCTGAGTTATTTAGACCGAAATGATTTTGCGATTGAGCAGATAAATAAGCACTCAAGCGAAAAAAAAAAATCACATGAATAAAAATATCAGAGGACACAGTACATTAATTTATGCAATCAAGTCGCGGCAAAATATACAGAAGAAATATATGCATGGAAATGTTTGTCATAACGAAAATCCCTTTAATATGAAAACAGTTTTTAACAGATTAAACCAGCTAAAAAGCAAACATAACGCTCTGCACGGTTCTAATAAAAACTGGGGCGACATATTAGGCCCATAAATAATAATGACAAGGACACATACCAAACACGGAGTTAATATTCATGTCACCAGGGGCCGGGAACTGCCCCGGAAAGATGGGGAACTGCCTGAATGTATTAACAGAAATTTACAACTGCGATTCGTATTAAAGTATTTTGTCATGGAATCATATAAATAAAAAGCAAGAAAAAAACCAGTGCTTAAAGGCTACTTCACGATACTAATTTACGAATGTTTTTACAGAAATCTAAATGAATGTTTATACCGTAAAATATACAAATAGCTAGATGACACGCACAATATTACCGAGTAAAAAACAGTAATGATAATAGATAGGTCCCTAAACGCAGTGGTCAGAAAATGCTTTTACCCGTTCTATGTGGATGCTATTTCAATGTTAACCAGTACAGCGGCCAAAAGCTTGTTGTGTGACACGAGAAATTATTCAATCTATTTGGCAAATCACTCGCCTCGTGATAAGAATAAGTGCCTATATAAAGTCATTCCAAGATTGCAGCTATGAATTTTCATCGATACTTAACTTAATATCCCTTGAAAAGTTCTCGTATAAATGAATATTGGTCACAGGGACGGAGATTTTGTACAATAGAATCCTTAAGAAAACTCCTTCTGAATCAATACCTGGACAAACTAAGGAAAGCCTTTTTCCGACGGAATAGATCATGAAGGCTTCAAGAAGCTGTTACCTTTTTATAACTGAGCACAAAGCATGTTTTCACTGCCTCCTTCTAACTTTGAGATATGAAAAAATCACGAGAAAACTGTAGATACCATCTGCCATATTCACATAATAAGAAGGTTACGTTAATATTTTATCTATTTCTTAGCTTTTATTTAGTTTTTAATCTTTCAGGTCACAGAAACATTAAGATACTCAAAGGGCAAGCTACTTTTTTAAAATCAATGATAGAAAAAAGTTAATGAAATTAACGTTTCATGAAATATCTTTCCTAACTACCGAATTTGTTTATATCCATTCAGTTAAGTATTTCACAAGCTGAAAAAAAGCTGACTTGGAGAAACCTGTATAACCTTTAAAAGAACTTATAAATCGACCCGGTTGTTAATCTCACGCTAAGTTAGTTTAGATCAGATGTATGGTCGATGCATCGCCTTTGTAACGGCACCTCCGACGCTGAAATCATCAAAGGGGGATATCGTAATACATGACGTTTCTTCTAACCCACCAACTCTCTTTCTACAAACTGGGTGTCTGTCATCTCATAAAGTATCTTCGACAACATCTACTTAATATGTTACAAAGCATAACAAATCAATGAAGCTTCTGAGATATTTCAAGGACGACAAATACAGTTGGAGAGATGTAGGGAGGTTACAGGAAATGCTACTTTCGAGATATCCTGAAAGAAATTTCCATTGAATAGTTTATTCTAGAGCAAAATTATAGTTCAAACACACAAACAGTTTCATGTTTCCATAAAATGATATTTTTAAGGAAGTGAATGACTTAGCGTGCTTGTTTGGCAAATGTAGAAAAACTAAGTAGCAAAACTGCTTACAAAAGTAGCACTTCGCTATGCAATTATTCAACTAATGAAAGGTATTTGAAAATTCCCACGAAACTATTGATAATTATATAAAATAGTTAACAACTATTTCCCACTATAAACAAATTCGTGAGTTACGTGCACCCAATGCAGGAAACAAATTGCTTTGCTCAGCTGATTTATTAGGAAAATAAAACTTGCAACAGAAATGAATATATTAGAGGACCCGACCAGCAATCAGCTTAGGAGTGCACGAGGAGGCAGAACCAATTACCTCGGAAGACTAATATGGGGAAAAATTCAAGCTCATTTTCATTTAGGATGACTCTGGCTCCCCAAATTATTCGTTGAACCTTTGGAGCAAAGAAGCATGATAATATTTTTTTGCATGACTGCATCATCTGAAACCTCTTTGGTCAAAAGGTTTTATTTTTATACTTGTAAGCAATCTCAGTGACGATTCGTAAATCTATCAAGAATCTCATTTGGTAAATAGATCAAAATTATACTAATTAATGCGCATTACTAAAACGGTACTTGTAGCGAAGTGTCTGATATACATATACATACATAATATATATATGTTATGCCCCTACACAAGGTCAATTAGGGTCATAATCTCTTGCTGCATCTGTTTTAAGAACAGTATCATATCATCTTACATCCCTAAGATTCTCTGTTAGCGATGGCCCAGCGTTGGGTCAGCACATTCCTTCTCTCTCGTAGACTTCTCTCCCTGTATTTAACCTCAGACAAAGGCCTACTGGAATGAAACACCGAGATACAAAATATAGACTTTATGTGCAAATTTAACGAAAGTATTTCAGCAAAAGCTACGGTCATGAAATGGAATGACTCACACCCCCTAAGTATACCTTAGTTTAACCAGACCACTGAGCTGCTAGCCCGAAGGATTAGACTTATTTTACGTGGCTAAGAACCAACTGGTTACTTAGCAACGGGACCTACAGCTTATTGTGGAATCCGAACTACATTATACCGAGAAATGAATTTCTATCACCAGAAATAAATTCCTCTAACTCTTCATCAGCCGGCCGGGGAATTGAACTCCGGCCCATCGAGTGACAGTCCGCAGCTCTACCGACTCACCCAACGAAGAGCTCTCAAAAGTGGAAATCATAACTGGAGGAAATTCAGATTCACGATTAATCAAATTAATGATTCTAGACCAACCAATACTAGTGACTAACACCCTGGTCTCCCAACAAAATAAAAAGGTCATAATTATTCAAGACTAAAATAAATGTCACAGAGTACGTTAAAAGAACATCACTTCCAGAATGTTCGTCCTCACAGGACGAACCCAGAATTCCTGTTGAAAGAAACATATCACATATTAAAACCTGAAATGGTGTTTAAAGAAAAGACATTTAAAACAGAAAAATATATAATGGAGAACAGAACGGGAAAATGCATAATGAAGAAACAGAGGAGTTTCACTGCGACACAAACTGGGTATTTCCACATAATGTCTGGAAAAAATACAAGTGTTAATGAGTTATCTTACTCACTTCCTATGGCCACAAATAAACGATCTCACAGTGGCTGTTCTTATCCACTAACACTGCACAAAGAGCTAATCACACCAGCCGCAAAGCACAGTCAATAGCCATTGTATGTTCCTCTCATAATATATCACTAGAGAGTGCACACATGCACTCACTCACTTAATAACCCCTCCCCGGAAACGTGACGACACCGGTTCAATGTTCGAAGGATCACAACGCTTCCATCAATCATGTCACATTATCAGAAGAGCACAAATGATTTGCGTCAGATATCACTGTATCTAACTGTGAAACCTCCAATGTCAACATAAATGCCCTACCGGGTATGTCTTTCACTGGTTCTTTTAGTTCGTCAAAGACTTTATATATATATATATATATATATATATATATATATATATATATATATATATATATATATATATATAATCATACATATACAGTATATACAAACATACATACATGCATATATATATATATATATATATATATATATATATAAGATGAGTTAGGAAACTGAGTAACTAAATCTAATCCCGGGATCCCTGTGATTTATTTTAGAAGCAGTAGAAATAGTAAAAAACCGGAGCACGCACAACCGAGCCAGCAACTTAAACGTATTCGATGCTCTCTCTCTCTCTCTCTTTCTCTCTTTCTCTCTCTTAAACTAAGATATACTTAACTTTCTCTCTCCATACATACATACATGCATATATACTCGTATGTATGTCTATATGTGTGTGAGTGTATGTGTAAATATATATATATATATATATATATATATATATATATATATATATATATATATATAGACACACAAACTAGCTGACCAACCTAGCGCTGCCCGGGAAAGCTCTGAATGACAACCGATAAATTCTCTCTTTCTCTCTCTCTCTCTCTCTCTCTCTCTCTCTCTCTCTCTCTCTCTCTCTCTCTCTCTCTCTCTCCCAGCTCTTCCTCACTCTTTCCCTCTTTCTCCTCCCTAACACCCCCTCTACTCACTTTCTCTCTCACACTCTTTCCCTGTTTTTCTCCCTAACATCCCCTCTACTCTCTCTCTCTCTCTCCCTTTCCTGTTAAGATGGTTGCTTCAATTACATTGCCCAGCATTTTTGACATTTTATATTTCACTCCTTCTCACCTCCCGTCCCTATTGGAGCTCAACTTGGACTTAAAGGGCATTGGGAGTGTCACTA
Source organism: Macrobrachium rosenbergii (assembly GCF_040412425.1). Classification (NCBI taxonomy): domain Eukaryota; kingdom Metazoa; phylum Arthropoda; class Malacostraca; order Decapoda; family Palaemonidae; genus Macrobrachium; species Macrobrachium rosenbergii. The sequence continues at coordinate 24,076,634 of NC_089752.1, forward strand.
TTCATCTCAGCGTCCTCGAAAACTATGGCTTAGACACTAACATGTCATTTTTGACATTTTGTTTTTCACCCCTTCTAATCCCCCCTTCCTATCAGAGCTGAACTTGGATTTAAAGGGCACTGGGAGTGTCACTATTCATTTCAGCTACCTCAAAAACTATGGATTAGACACTAATATCTGTCGTTTTCGGTTATTTTTACATATCACCCCCTTCCCACCCCACTCTTTGGTGCCAGTGATGTTGTACCCCTACAGTATTCTTTTCCAGATAGTAAGTTATATGTATACTGAAATGAGGTATGATAAACCCACAGAGTTTACTTATTTACTAAGTCTATGGGCAGAACCAGCCCCATTTCAAGGAAGCCCTTCCCACCCCCATCCCCTTTGGTGCCCTTTGGTGTTAGTGAAGTCTTGCCCCCACAGTATTCTTTTCTAGATAGTTTGTCATATGTATACAAAGTTTGGTTGAAACTGCTCAATGCATTTCAGAGTTTTACTGGAGCACACACACACTACATACATCCATTTATATATATATATATATATATATATATATATATATATATATATATATATATATATATATATATATATATATATATATATAGATAGGTATATAATGTGTATTTTCTGACTTTATTGGGTTTAATGGCTCATGTTCCTTGTACCTCTCAAATTTTCTCAACATATTTAGTTTTTGAAATTTATAAACTAATGGGAAGATAGTTTTTGTTTCAGAGAAAGGGATTTAGCAGTATTGTCTTGGAGAGGTTTCAGTCATATACTATAATGACCTCATTCAAACTGGATGGTATCGAATGGAGTATTTATTCAGAAATTAGATACCATCCAGTTTGAATAAATCCTAATAATTCTACTAATGCACAGAACAATTGTGTATGTGATAAAGTTAATATATATATATATATATATATATATATATATATATATATATATATATCATGAAGCTGCAAATGTCGTTTAATATCCAATTCAAGGTACTTCGGGAATATCCCCGATGGGGAATTATCACCGAACGGGAATTATACGTGATAAATGGATCGGTACTGCCAGGTCTTGATCCCTCGACACAGTTACCTTCCAACGGCTCCAGTTGACAGTCTATCCACTGAGCCATCAAGAGAGGTATAAGTTAATACTGAATCTGCTGTAGTTGTTTTACCCATCGAGATAAGGAAATTATACTAAAATTTGTAAAACCCACCTCCACCATGATAGCTCATTAAAGTTTGGGAACACGCAGCTCTTATTATGAAAACTTTTATCACACCGTGATTTATATAAAATCATGAAGCTATAAATGTCATTTAACATCCAATTCACGCTACTTCGGGAATAACCCCGATGGGGAATTATCACCACAGGGGAATTATAAGTGAAAAATGGATTGGTATTGCCGGGTCTCGATCCCTCGACACAGTTACCTGCCAACGACTCCAGTTGACTGTCTACCCACTGAGCCATCAAGAGAGGTATAAGTTAATGCTAAATCTGTTGTTCTTGGATATTAAACAACATTTGTAGCTTCATGATTGTATATAAATCACGGTGTGATAAAAATTTCATAATAAGAGGCGAGTGTTCCCAAGCATTTAATGAGCTATCATGCTGGAGGTGGGTTAATGCCGAAGCTAAATGTCTGCTCCCCCACTCGACGGGTAAACAAGTACAGCAGATTCGGCATTAACTTTTACCTCTCTTGATGGCTCAGTGGGTAGACCTACGACCGGAGTCGTTGGAAAGGTAACTGTGTCAAGGTTAGACCAATAATATGATCCATTTATCACTTATAATTCCCGTTCGTATGATAATTTCCCATGTAGGATATTCCCGAAGTAGTATGAATGGATATTAAATGACATTTATAGCTTCATGATTGTATATAAATCACGGTGTGATTGAAGAATTTCATATATATATATATATATATATATATATATATATATATATATATATATATATATATATATTTTCATGATGTTGCCTTGTAATACGTATATCCTCCTATAATTTTGACATATTTACTTTTTCATGTTATGTTTAATGATAATGATCGTTAAAGTGTCATATTTAGTTTGGCATCAGCTCTCAAAAGAGCTAATGATTACTTGATAGCGTAATTTAGAATTGTTATTATCATTTTAATAGTAACGTAATTTAGAACGAATATCTTTCTTGGTAAAAGCGTAGTATGTGAACACATGTGTGTGTCCACCAGGGCTTGTTTCATTTCAATTGTCATCAGTTGAGATAACAGCGAGCGCTTTGTTTTGGGGTTAGTGATGACAGCTTGCGAAAACAAACGCCGATTCGTCCCGTACGGGCTCAAGGCGAGTGATTTCATGTTGTTACATCGTTGGTCAGTCACATGCCGGAGAGAAAGAATACATGTACTGATCAATTACGTCATGTTTTGTAGATTGCATTCAAAACGTTTTGCTGGGATGACGTAACTTCCTTCTAGAAGCTTCTCCATTGTATCTCGCACCCAAAATGCTTTAGTGACGTCACCTCCCTGCTTCTAGAACTTCCCTTTTGTATCTCGCACCCAAAATGCTTTAATGACATATGTAATTGTTTCACGTATTACTGGAATCCTAAAATCTATTTGATTCTGATTTCTGAGACCAGTCGATTTGGTTATTTAGTTCGTAACTCGCCTTGTAAAAAAGTGTGTATTGTGTAACGCAGCTGCAGCAAGTGATTTACAGAGGTTTTCACAATTGTGTAAGGTAACGTGAAATTTTACTTATTGATACCATGGTATGATAAGTTAGGAAGTTTTAATTATGATAAGTTAGGAAATTTTGAACAAGTGAAATCATTATTGATAAATCTTATGTGTATTTTTGTGTGTTTTCTATTTACAATTTCTTTATATTTTCACATTTTTATGTTTGTGATGTAACATTTATTTACCGAGCATTGTAAATATTTCTTGGTAATTTAACATTGCATATTAATTTAACATTGCATACTTGATTTTCATTTATTGAGATTTTCTTTTTAAATCTTGAGTAATTCTTGATAGTTTAAATTTTGCTTGATTAATTTAAATTCTTGATAAAATTTTTGTGAATTAGATTTGTTTCATAATTTAATTCAAGAATTCACTGAGTTTTGTGTTATTTTCAACTAATAGTAAATTTTTCAGATTGTGAATTCTAAATAATTGTGAATTTTAATTATAAACTTTGAATCTGAAAATAAATTTTTGTATTTAACATTTTTAGAAAAACAGTGTTTCATTTATTGACCATCAGTGAATAGGATTGATTGTGTGTGCATAAGGCAAAGTGATAAACATGTTTTGTTCTTTTAGTTTTGCTAAAGTGAATTAAGACCAGGGAGACAGAGTTTTTTGATGGAGTGATGCCCTTCTACTCTAGAATATTTCTAGTTTAATTTTTGATACCTCACACATATTCTGATAGACTTAGTTTGATTTTTCAAGTGGTTGATAAGTTTTTTCTTAAGGGATCACTGTTACCTTTAGAGTACTCAGTCGTAACAATTAATGTTATGAGAGTTCAGGTATCTGGCTGAAGTGAGGTATATTTTTGAATCTTGAGATTAGTTGTGTAGTAACCAGGTACTTGATACGCATCGTGACATTATATTGTTTGGTGCCCAGAGACCCGTGGAACAAACAAAATATCACTCTGGTTTATGGTTTATACTGGTGGTGTTAGGGATATATTTTGATAGGAGAGTGACCACATAGTTATTTTTTGCTTTGTATTGTGAATTATTTAGTTGAGTAACTTAGAGAAATGGCTCTGTTCAATGTTCAGAGGTTTTTAGCAGCTCTTCCATCCAAGAGTTATCTGAATCCAACCTGACTAAGGCACAGTGGATTGCTTTAGCAGTGGCATGTGGGGGGCAATGTGTCTAGTGGTATGATTAAGGCACAAATCAAATATATTGCAATCCAAGCATTGATGGACTCTGGTAAAGTAGATGAAAGAAGTTGGGAGAGGCACAAGAATTGTTGAATGCAGCTGAGGCAGAATTTACAGATAAACATGAGCAAAAGAAAGAGAAAAGTGATGCAGAAGCAGAACTTAGACGTATAAAGCAGAAGAAAATTTGATTAAGCTGAGGATACAGGCTGAAAGAGAGAAAAATGCAAGCAGAAAGAAAGAAGAAGATAGAGAAAAGAAAAGAAAGGAAAGAAGAAAAAAAAGCAGAAGAAGAAAGAAAGAGCAAGACATGAAAGGAGATGGAGTTAATAAAAGCTCGATCCATTACCTGTAACACTGTCTAACCCTACTCAAGGTAATTCAGACCCTGTATTTGATGTAGTAAGAGTGCAGAAGTTAATTCCGAAATTTACAGAAGCAGCTCCAGATGAGTTTTTTGATCACTGAAAAAGTAGCTTCAGGTATGGGATGGCCAGAGGATAAATGGTCGGTCTTGTTACAGAGTGTTCTTATTGGTAAAGGAAGAAGTACCTATTTAGCCTTATCAGCTGATCAGTGTAAAATTACAAGGTACTTAAACACAATGTGCTACAAGTTTACCAGATGACCCCTGAATATTATAATGAAGATTCCAGATCTTTGAGAAAGGATGACAAGATAACTTTCTTGGATTATGCCTAGAAAGGTAAGACAATGTTTTAAACGATGGTTGGAGGCTGCTAAAGTTAAATCTATGGACGAACTTGAGGAGTTAGTAGTCCTAGAACAATATCTTAGAGGAATTCCTGAACACATAAGAGCCTATTTAAGAGAGAGGTTAAGAAACTTGACAAAGCTGCTACATTGAGCGAAGATTTTAATATAATTTCTAGCAAAAGAAATTATAATGTCAAATACCAGAACCAACAACGCACAGGTTTCAGGTCTCATCAAATTTCAGGAACATTACAACTGGAAATCCTTCTGGTGGCTATGCCAATACAAAGTCAGGTAACACCCCTCAGCAATTAAATGTAAAATCCTCATCACCCAGTCTGTTCTCAAGACAGATACAGAAGACTAATGTTGTCTGCTACAAATGTGGAAGAGTAGGACACTACAGTCGAGATTATCAGACACAACAACCAGACCAAACCAGTTGGTCAAGTGGTTAAAGGTAACCAGGTGAAGCAAACTACGAAGAGCAGTGTGGGGATGACTGAAACTAAACAAGCAGAGTGTTTAGCAACCAGTGGAAATGTAACATCAAGCAGTGAGTGGTTGAGCAGCTTGGAGGCTTTTAAGCCATATATCTATGAAGGTACGCTGACAACTCAAGGAGGAAGTGTGCAGGTACCAGTCAAAGTATTACGTGATACGGGGAGTAACCATAGTGTGGTAGTTCGTGGTGCTCACCCACAGCTGGAGAAGAATCTCACCGGAGATTCAGTTATTTTGAAGGGTATAGGAGGAGAAGAGGTAACTCCTATATGCCGCTTGCATTTGTCCTGTGAATTGGTGACAGGAAATGTTGATTTTGCTGTAAAGGACTCACTAGCTGTGATGTGACATTCTCTCGGTGAGACGTAATCGTTCATGGTCTGGATAATCTACCCGATAATGCGCGTCTTACATACAATTAGCGAATGAAATATAGCTAAAAGTGTTCGTGAACTATCGGTGATTAGCTTAATATCAGATTAGAGTGATAAACCGTCTAATAAGTTGTTTACGAGTGAATTAATAAAATCTGAAAATCATGGAGGAGTCAACCAACAGTGGCAAAGGTGGAGAAACCTTTGCTTGCATCGGAGATATTCAATATGATGAATTGGCAGGAAGGGAACTTGGTTTGCTGATCGTGGAGATGAATTGCAACATCGACCAAAAAGATGCGAAAGCATTCACAGACATATTGAAAGGATACGATCCTTCAAACTGGAGCAAATCTGTAGAAAATATAATGAAAATAATAGAAGGGATACCAATGAAGTTCAAGTTATCAAAAGACTTATAAAGAAAATCTACAAAAATCAACACATTCCATCAAAGAAAATAAGTATGGTGGAATTAGTGAATATATACTGATTGATGCAATAGGCAAACGGATGCCTAAAGCATGTAAACTATGTAGAGTGTGGTATAGCATTGTAAATCCAAAAACCTGATTAGGAAATGCTATGCTTGCCACGTACCAACACACCCTTCATGTGCTGAAGTAGAGCAAAATAGAAATAAGGACACAAAAATATTTTTGCTCAACATGTCTAGTATGGATAGACAAGGTCATTAAATCAGACTTAATGTACAGATTGTGGAGGATGAAGAAGATGAAGAAGAGGGAAAATAGAAAAAGAAGAAAATAAGACTGAAGAGAGAAAAGATTAATAAAACAAAGAACAGGATAATAGTATGGATGCAGAGAAACTCATAGATTCTACATGATGGCAATACAGCAACATACATATGAAGAAATAAATTATGACATGATAAATCAAAATAAAATCCCAAAGAGGTTGTACCCGGATCTCCATACTGATGGGAAAGAACAAGAAAAAAGAAAAGAAAAACACAGTATGCACCCTTATGAAAAGAGGGAATTGCAGGTTTGGTGAAAGATGTTATTACAAACATCCCAAGATATGTCACAATTATGAGATCTATGGCAAATGTGCATATCTAGATGGCTATGAAGAGAATGCAGCGATCTACATCCAAAAAATATGTAGAAACTGGAAAGAAGGAAATGGATGTAGGTTTAATAAGAAATGTAGGTACATGCATCCTGTAGCCATGAAAACCAAAGTCAAAATCAAATACATATAAAAACCAAGGTAAAAAATGAAACAAATAAAGAAAAAGAACAAAGATCATGTGATGAAGGCAAAAAGCAAGCCAACAACACATTATGAAATGTCAGCACCACAATATGAGCCATCAGCACTCTAGATATAGCACAAGGAACAAGCAATGTATCTATGATGCTAGGGGATGGTGCAGATATGGAGATAAGTGCAGGTTTATGCACAAAGTGAATAAATATGAAGCTGGAAGATCAAATATAATGGAAAAGTTGGATTTTTAATGTACGAATTTCTGGAAATGAAAAAAGATCAACATATCAGAACAGGAAAGAGACATGGGAAAATCCTTATTATTACCCATATTAGATAATGGAGATAATACGCAAACCATCATAGTGATGAACGCTCAGGGTTTAGTTTCGAGTAACTCAAAAGAAAAAGATAGAGTTCTTAGAAGAACTAACCCAAATTGAAAAAATAGAAATATTGAATATAAGTGAAACCTGGTATTCCCAAGAGACTGGTAATGATGATCAGATAAAGTTTCAAACTTATAGATCAGATAGAAAAAATAGAAATCAAGAACCGCGATATATGGGAGAGATGCCAATCAAGGAAAAATCTGTGAGAAATATAGTAGCACAGAATGTGAATTAATAGCGGTAGAATTTGAATCTGAAAAATTAGTGAACATTGTAATATATAGACCCCTAATACTAAAGAGTTTGACATAATAATTGAAAAAATTGGATGAAATATGTAGAAATCACAAGGACTGGACTATACTCCTAACCGGAGACTTTAACTTTCCTTTTTGTAATGGAAAGAACGAATAGGAGACTGTGGTTGTATTTATACATATAAAAGAGAGCAATAGTAGTGCAGAAGATAAGAGGCAATTTGAAAGCTATTAGATATGCTACTAGAACATAACATTCAGCAAATAAATCACCTACCAACAAGAAAGGATAATATTTTAGACCTAGTATTTGTGAATGAGGTGAACTATGTTAAAGAAATAATAGTATATAACACTTGTGTATTTCGGACCATAATGTCAGAGAACTAACAGTCCGTTTCCAGAACATACGAAAAACAGAGAAAAGCAAGAGACGAAAAATGGGAAGGATATGGAAAACAATTTCTATAGTAAGAATATAAATTGGTCAAAAATAAATGAAAATTAAACAAAGAATGGGAAAACATATTTGTAAGTGATGATATACAGGTAAATACCATATATTATATAAAATATTAGAAATAGTGGAAAAATATATACCGAAGGAAAAAAGTAATATCAGTCACGAATTCCAAGAGACAGAAGGATCTTGTTCAGAAAAATTAGAAAGTGGAAAAAAAGCTTTGCAAAAAAAGAAAAGAATGCATGGAAAGTGATGGAACTAAATAGTAAGATAGAAAATGCAGAACAAAAAGATTATACAACCAAAAGAAAATGAAAATGGAACCTAGAAGAAATGACACTACAAAAATATCAAGCAAACCTAAAATTTTTTTATTCATATGCAAAAAGATGAATAAAATAAGAGTAGAAATAGGCCTCTAAGAATTGAAGGGCAATTAACGAATGAAAAAAGGAAATATGTAACATTAACAGAAAGATATAAGAGTGAATTTACACCTAAATTGACAATGAAGATAATGATACAGAAATAAGAGATGAAAATACAGATACTTTTCAGATATAGATATTACAGAAGCCGATATTGTGCAGGCTATTAATGAAATTAAAAATGGATCAGCAGCAGGACCAGATGGAGTACCTGCCATATTGTTAAAGAAAGTGGTTCATTCAATCGCAAAGCCGCTAGCAATATTATTAAGACAAAGTATAGATACAGGCAAGATTTATGATGAGCATAAATTAGCATATATTACTCCTACTTTCAAAAGTGGTTCAAGACTAGAGGCAAGTAATTATAGGCCTGTGAGTCTGACATCTCATATTATGAAAGTATATGAAAGGGTAATGAAAAAATATAATGAAACATTTAATGAAAAATAGATTGTTCAATATAGGACAAGCATGGTTTTGTACCGGAAAAAGTACACAAACCCAACAGTTAGTCCACCATGAAAGCATATGTAAAAAATATGATAAATGAAAAGATACAGATGTGGTTTACCTAGACTTTTGCAAAAGCTTTTGACAAGGTAGATCATAATATATTAGGGAAAAAAATTAGAAAACAACATTGTTGACAAAGTAGGAAGATGGATAAAAGAATTTTTTGCAAAACAGAAAACAGATAGTGATTGCAAACGATGAGAAATCGGATGAAGCTACGGTAATATCCGGTGTACCACAAGGCACGGTGTTAGCTGCATTGCTGTTTGTGATTATGATTGCAGACATAGACAGTAATGTTAAGGACTCAGTAGTAAGAAAGTTTCTTGAGATGACACAAGAATAAGTAGAGAAATTGCATTAAGATAGGAACTCGCTACAAAGAGACTAAACAAAAATATATAAATGGGCAGAGATAAATAGGATGGTATTTAACTCTGATAAATTTGAATCAATGAACTATGGTGATAAAGTAGGGAATGCTATATGCATATAAAGGACCTAATAATGAGACAATCACAAACGAGGAAGCAGGTTAAAGACGGTGTGATGTTGAATAGGAATATGTTATGCAATGATCAAATAGCAATTCTATTGGCAAAAATGCAAAGCAAAAATGGGAATGTTGTTCCGGCACTTCAAAACAAGAAAAGCTGAACATGATTATGCTTTATAAAACGTAAATGCGTGGTCCACTCGAATATTGCAATATAATATGGTACCACACTACCAAAAGGATATTGCACAAATAGAGAGTGTACAAAGGTCATTACAGCTAGAATAGAAGAAGTTAAGGACCTTGACTACTGGGAAAGGCTACAATTCTTAAATTTATATAGTCTTGAAAGGAGAAAGAGAAGCGCTACATGGTAATTCAAGCATGGAAACAGATAGAAGGAATTACCGAAAACATCATGGAACTAAAATTATCAAAAGAGCAAGCAGAGGTAGATTAATAGTGCCAAAAAAACCATACCAGGAAAATTAAGGAAAGCACACAGGACATTAATCCACCACGCACCAGCATCGATAATGCAGCGTCTATTCAATGCGCTACCAGCTCATCTGAGGAACATAACAGGAGTGAGCGTAGATGTGTTTAAGAATAAGCTCGACAAATATCTAAGATGCATCCCAGACCATCCAAGACTGGAAGATGCAAAATATACCGGAAGATGCGTTAGCAACTCTCTGGTAGACATCAAAGGTGCCTCACACTGAGGGACCTGGGGCAACCCGAACGAATTGTAAGGTCTGTAAGGTCTGTAAGGTGTACATGTTTTGCTGGGTAATGAAGTTGGTGGTGTACCATTTGTTCCTTGTCCTATAGTGACAGACAAACCGTTAAGGGTTAGTCCTACGGTAGATTTAGAGAAGAAAAACCCCCACCTGTTTCCAAGTTGTGTAACTACCAGGAGTATGAAGAGAACTATGTCTGCAAGTGAAGATACTGAGGATTTACCTGCACCAGAAGAATTAAGTGAAGGATCTCTAAGCTTAGAAGAACTGTTCCAGGAACGTGAAGTTTCTCCTAGTGTTAGTAATGAAGAGATTTCCCAAGAAGACGAGGATCCTGTTGTTATTGAAGAGACTCCGAGCAGTCAAAGAGTTCCTGATGATGGTAATGAAACTACAGAAGCAGAGTTAGAAGATATGGAGAATTCAGCCCTTGAAGTTGGTCAAGTGACTAGAGAAAAGCTAATGAAACTGCAGAAGAGGGATACAACGTTGGCTGATCTGTTCTTCAGAGTTGTTGATCAAGAAGAGATGCAACAAACCTCCACCTGTTATTATCTAAAGGAAGGATTGCTAATGAGGAAGCATCGACCTGCAGATATACAGGAAATGCTGAATGGGGTGAATATCATCAAATTTGATTCCATATCCATTAAGGAAACAAGTTGTAGCAGAAGCGCATGAGTCTGGACATATGGGAATCAGGAAGACTGTTGAGAAGATTATGAAGTATTTTTTCTGGCCTGGACTTCACAAGGATGTTGGCAAATTTTGCAGTGTGTCACACATGCCAGATAGCTGGAAAACCGAATGAAACCATTCAGAAAGCCCCCCTACAACCCATAGAAGTTAGAGGAGAACCCTTTAGCAAGGTAATTATAGATGTGGTTGGGCCACTTCCTGAAAACAAAGAAAGGAAATGAATATCTATTAACATTAATGTGTCCAGTGACTAGGTATCCTGAGGCGATTCCTGTAAGAAGTATAAGTGCAAAGGTAATTGCTGAAAGTTGGTGGAGTTTTTCTCAAGTTTGGAATACCAGAAATTGTGCAAAGTGATAGAGGAACGAACTTTACTTCAAAATTATTCCAGGATGTGATGAACTTGTTAGGGTAAAACAACAGTTATCAACTGCTTATCATCCAGAGACTCAAGGAGCCTTGGAAAGGTTCCACCAGAACATTGAAAAGTATGTTAACTAAGTATTGTAATGAATCAGGAAGAGAATGGGATGCTGGTTTACCTTTAATGTTATTTGAAGTTAGGAATGCTTATCAAGAAAGCATGGGATGTTCACCAAATGAAATGATTTTTGGTCGAGACATTAGAGGTCCATTGAAGATTCTTGCAGAGAATTGGGAAGAAAAATCAAGAGGAAATCCAAGAAGAATATGTGAAGAACTTGAGGAAAAGGTTAAGAGAAATTAGAAAATTCTCTTTAGAAAATTTGAAAATAAGTCAAGAGAAAATGAAAAGAAAATATGATGCTAAGACTAAGCTAGAAATTTTAGTATTGGACAGTAAGTTCTAGTGTTCTTACCAGTGAAAGATTTCCCCTTACCAATAAGTTTCAAGGTCCTATAGGATAATAGAGAAGTTAAGTGATCGAACTTATGTGATTGAAACACCAGGAAGAAGGAAACGACAGAGGAAGATACATGTGAATCTTTTGAAACCTTACTTCTCAGAGACTAAAACTGAAACAGTGTCAATAACACAGACAACTTCATCTACAGAGGACGATGACGGCTGCAATTGGGAGCTGAAAACAAGATGAACAATTCTTCAATATTAGAAAATTTGGAAGATAAAACTAAAACATCTGAGTGTTGAGCAAAGTAGTGAATTAAGTGAAGTGATTCAAAGTTTCCCTGAAATTTTTGCAAATGTACCTAGGGCGTACCCAATCTGACAAAGCATGAGATAAAGATCAGAGAAGATGGAAAACCTTTTAAAATGAGAGCTTATCGCTTATCACCTTTTCATCGAGATGTTTTGAAGAAAGAAGTTGAATATTTGTTGCAGCATGGATTAGCAGAACCCAGTTCAAGTCATTATAGTTCTCCTTGTGTGTTAGTGAAGAAACCAGATGGCTCATTTAGGATGTGTACTGATTATAGGAAACTGAATTCCATCAGTGTGGCTGACAATTATCCCTTGGCTCTTATTGATCAATTACTTGATAATATTGGGCAAGCCAAATTTGTTTCCAAGATAGACTTGTTGAAAGGTTATTATCAAATTCCCTTAGATGAGAATGCTAAATTGCTGTCAGCTTTCATTACTCCTTTTGGACTGTATCAATACACTGTTTTGCCGTTTGGTCTGATGAATGCACCTGCAACATTCCAGCGAGTGATGGATCAACTACTAGGATCAATAGAAGGAGTAGGTGTATACCTTGATGACATTGTGATTTATTCTAATACATGGGAAGAACATCTGAAGATATTAAGGAAAGTGTTCAAGAAAACTACGGGAAGCAGGACTAACAATCAACTTACAAAAACTGAGTTTGGAAGGCAACTGTACAGTATCTAGGATTTGAAGTTGGAAAAGGCCTTCTCGCTCCTATTGATGCTAATGTAGAAGGTATCCGTAAGGCTACCTCTCCTACTACAAAGGAAACAGCTACAAAGATTTTTGGGCATGGCTGGATTTTATCGCCGATTCTGTCCAAATTTCTCAGCCATAGTAGCTCCTTAACTGACTTAACCAGTCCTAAAAGAAAGTCTGATTGGACTCCAGTATGTCAAGAATCATTTGAGAAGGTTAAAGCCATATTAACTAAGACCAGTGCTTCAAGCTCCAGACTTCAATAAAAGTTCGTGATACAAGTTGATGCATCCGACTGTGGAATTGGAGCTGTTCTACTTCAAAGAAGATGACAACAGAATCGTCCATCCAGTATGTTTCATGTCTTCAAAGTTGAAAAAGCACCAGAAAACTTACTCAACAATCGAAAAAGAAACATTAGCATTAATCACAGCATTGAAAAAGTTTGAAGTGTATGTGAACCGACCTAGAATGAAGAAATTTTAGTGTTTGTCGGATCACAACAATCTCATTCATCAGTAAGATGAAAAATAATAATATGAGACTGACCAGGTGGTCTTTATGCCTACAACCATATAATGTAAGAGTTAAACATATTTCAGGAAAAGATAATGTCATAGCAGATTATTTATCCACGTTGTGAATCGTTGGATTCAAACCCGGGATAAGTAATCTTCTGGGGGAGGGAATTTCATGATGTTGCCTTGTAATACGATATATCCTCCTATAATTTTTGACATATTTACTTTTTTCATGTTTATGTTTTAATGATAATGATCGTTAAAGTGTCATATTTAGTTTGGCATCAGATCTCAAAAGAGCTAATGATTACTTGATAGCGTAATTTAGGAATTGTTATTATCATTTTAATAGTAACGTTTAATTTAGAAACGAATATCTTTCTTGGTAAAAGCGTAGTATGTGAACACGTGTGTGCTAATCCAGCCAGGGCTTGTTTCATTTCAATTGTCATCAGTTGAGATAAGAGTGAGCGCTTTGTTTTGGGGTTAGTCAAAGTGATGACAGCTTGCGAAAACAAATGCAGGGTTTTGACGATTTGTCCCGTGACGGGCTCAAGACGAGTGATTTCATGTTGTTACATCGTTGGTGTTCAAGTGCCACTTGGAGAGAAAGAATACATGTACTGATCAATTACGTCATGTTTTGTAAAATTGCATTCAAAACGTTTTGCTGGGATGACGTCATAACTTCCTTCTAGAAGCTTCTCCATTGTATCTCACACCCAAAATGCTTTAGTGACGTCACCTCCTGCTTCTAGAACTTCCTTTTGTATCTTTGGACTTTTAAAATGCTTTAATGACATATGTAATTGTTTCACGTATTACTGGAATCCTAAAATCTATTTGATTCTGATTTCTGAGACCAGTCGATTTGGTTCCATCTCTCTCTCTCTCTCTCATTCCTAATTAGGAAGAGATTACTTTTAACGTAATTTTTGTGGTCACTTTTTAACATTAACTTTTGAGATCTGAATTTAGTAAGTTATTTAGTTCATAACGCGCCTTGTAAAAAAAGTGTGTATTAATAACGCAGCTGCAGCAAGTGATTTACAGAGAGTTTTCACAAGTTGTGTAAGGTAACATGAAATTTTACTTATTGATACCATGGTATGATAAGTTAGGAAGTTGTGTATGATAAGTTAGGAAATTTTGAACAAGTGAAATCATTATTGATAAATCTTATGTGTATTTTTGTGTGTTTTTCTATTTACAATTTCTTTATATTTTCACATTTTTTATGTTTGTGTGATGTAACATTTATTTACATAGCATTGTAAATATTTCTTGGTAATTTAACATTGCATACTTAATTTAACATTGCATACTTAATTTAGCATTGCATACTTGATTTCATTTATTGAGATTTTCTTTTTAAATCTTGAGTAATTCTTGATAGTTTAAATTTTGCTTGAGTAATTTAAATTCTTGATAAAATTTTTGTGAATTAGATTTGTTTCATAATTTAATTCAAGAATTCATTGAGTTTTGTGTTATTTTCAACTAATAGTAAATTTTTCAGATTGTGAATTCTAAATAATTGTGAATTTTAATTATAAACTTTGAATCTGAAAATAAATTTTTGTATTTAACATTTTTAGAAAAACAGTGTTTCATTTATTGACCATCAGTGAATAGGATTGATTGTGTGTGCATAAGGCAAAGTGATAAACATGTTTTGTTCTTTTAGTTTTGCTAAAGTGAATTAAGACCAGGAGACAGAGTTTTTGATGGAGTGATGCCCTTCTACTTGTAGAATATTTCTAGTTTAATTTTTGATACCTCACATATTCTGATAGACTTAGTTTGATTTTCAAGTGGTTGATAAGTTTTTTCTTAAGGGATCACTGTTACCTTTAGAGTACTCAGTCGTAACAATTAATGTTATGAGAGTTCAGGTATCTGGCTGAAGTGAGGTATATTTTTGAATCTTGAGATTAGTTGTGTAATAACCAGGTACTTGATACGCATCATTGACATTATATATATATATATATATATATATATATATATATATATATATATATATATATATATATATATATATATATATATATATATATATATATACACATACACACACCGTGTATATAATATATGGCAGTAATCTCTCCAAGACAATACTGCAAAATCCCATCCGTCTATAAATTTCAAAAACTAAATGTGTTAAGAAAATACGCAACAGATACAACGAACAGGATCCATTAAACCCAATAAAGTCGGAATACACACACACACACACACACACACACACACACACATATATATATATATATGCATACCTATGATTTTTTTTCGCGCAACGAGAAAGAAAGTATAGCTTAGTTTAACCAGACCACTGAGCTGATAAAACTCTCCTAGGGCTGGGCCCCAGGATTAAAAACTTAGTTTACGTGGTCAAGCACCAACTGGTTACCTAGCAGCTTATTGTGGAATCTCGAACCACATTATACCGAGAAATGAATTTCTATCACCAGAAATAAATTCCTCTAATTTTTCATTGGCCGGCCGGAGATTCGAACGCGGGCCCTGCAGAGTGCTTTTTTAATGACTGCCATTAGAAACTTGGTACCGTATTTAGTCCAACGAAGAACTGGAGGGAGAGAACATCAAATTTGAACGGTGGCTCGATTTTGAATGCGCTCCGTTTTTAATATTTCTACTTTCTCCAAAATAAATCACAGGATGCCAGTATTAGATTTAGCTACTCATTTTCCCTAATTCATCTTATTATTCTTTACACATGTCTGAGGAATCAGGCTTACTGCATTGGTTTCCGTGGACAAAGAAATCCGTCACATATTGACATTGTAAAAATATAGGGAGCTATTGATGTCAATTTAATAAGGCACACCTGCAGTTTCTTAAGCACAATGTAAGCAAGTAAAAAATGCGCCGAAGTTTCTTCGCCGAAATCGAGTTTTCTGTACAGCCGCTACAGCGTATAATCTAGGCCACCGAAAATAGATCCATCTTTCGGTGGTCTCGATATAATGCTGTATGAGCCGCGGCCAAAGAAATTTTAAATACGTGCCGGTGGTGGCCTATCATATACCGTTGCCAGAGGCACGATTATGGCTAACTTTAACCTTAAATAAAATAAAAAACTACTGAGGTTAAGAAAAATTTGGTATGTTTGATGATTGGGCGTGGATGATCAACATATCACGTATTTGCAGCCCTCCAGCCTCAGTAGTTTTTAAGATCTGAGGGCGGGCAGATAAAGTGCGGACAGAATAAAGTGCGGACGGACAGACAAAGCGGGCACAATAGTTTTACAGAAAACTAAAAACCACGGTTAAAACTCACTAACAAAGAAAAAGATGACTATCATAGTTAACAAAAGCAACTTTCCGTAAAAGCAAAAAAAAAAAAAAAACCGGCACAATTTTGGAAATGTTTTAATATTCATATATAGTAGGTACTTAACGGGATTATTCAAATCAATTTAAAATTAAAAATAAATTATTTTTAAAAATTTAAAACATAGGTATTGATTACGTTAATGAATGAACATTATCTAAATGGGAAATCGCTTAAATATTTACTTCAATATCCATTCATAAGAAATAACAAAAATACCTTTCAGATACGCTCAAGCCAAAACCTCTGCATTCAATACAATTAAAATATATAAATTCTTCAAATAGTTTAAATTCTCATAATTCAATTATGTTTAACATAGGCCTACGGCTAAAAGGGTCGCTACTTACTCTCTTAAAATACACAGATTCCTCTTTTCATCTTCATTAACTCTCTCCATCCTGAGAATATGATATATATATATATATATATATATATATATATATATATATATATATATATATATATATATATATATATATATATATATACTAAATATATATTATAAATATCCAACGTTTTGTAGTTTTCTGTAAAAGAAAACTACTGTGCCCAAGTTTGTCTATCCGTCCGCACTTTTTCTGTCCGCCCTCAGATCTTAAAAACTACCAAGCTCAGGGCTGCAAATTGGTATGTTGATCATCTACCCTAAATCATCAAACACATCAAAGCAGCCTTCAAAAACTCAGTAGTCTGTATTTTATTTAAGGTTAAATTTAGCCATAATCGTACGTCTGGCAACAATACAGGACAGGCCACCCCCGGGCCGTGGTTAAAGTTTCATGGGCTGCGGCTCATACAGAATTATACCGAGACCACCGAAAGATAGGTCTATTTTCAGTGGCCTTGATTATACGATACACGGAAAATCGATTGCGCGGAAGATACTTCGGCGCATTTTTTACTCGTTTCATTATGGTTTCAATAATTCTCCAACTGCAGCAATGTATGTTCCTTCATCACGGAATTCTTAATCTCATGACCACTTGAGATTTCCATTTAACTCAAGCCTTTCCTTTCAAAAAAACGAAAAAAGAAAATAAAAAACAGGGCCCCTCCCCGAGCTTTTCATTTCGGTGTTATCAAAAGGGGACCCAAAATTTCCCAGATTTATTCATTGGATTTTAAGGTTTAATGCTTCGGGTCCCTTTCAAATCGGTCTCCGGATTCTTCAAAGGTCTACTTCATTATAACTCATTCCTCACTCTGGGTTCGAAACTGCATGACTGATGACGCATGCGCATTGCGATGATGATCTCCTCAATAAAGAGAAGCAACTCTTCTCAAAATCGGGCCACTGACAAAGACTACAGATAAACTATACACTTGGTTCAGAAAAAAGCTACTGTAGAAAAACAAGTTTAAGTGAATAAATATAAAAACAAGAGCTTTCGACCTTGAGTAGCACACCTGTAGGTGACTTTAGTGAGGGTCGAAAATGACTGTTTTAATATTTATTCACTTAAACTTGGTTTTCTACAATGCTTTTTTTCTTAACTATGCAAGACAAACACGAAGAATGCGTTTTTATTACTGAAACTATGCACTTGTTAGACAGTCAACAAGTTATCAATAGCTGTCACTTGAAATCAGTGATAGTAATGTCCTGTTTCTGATGTAAATAAACTTTTTTTTTTGTTCTGACGAAAGAACACCTCCATTGTACTACCAAAAATAGAAAAGTGGAAAAGTAGTCCGTACAGAGATGTACCTGAAATTCAGCCCATCAGTGAATCATGAAAACGCAAAAGGTATTGAGTGGGTAAAATAATGATGAATTACGAAGAAAATTTTGGCTGAGAAATGTTATAGAAACAATTTTCGTATAAATATGAAATAAAAATGTTATTATTTACCATATATTCATTGATGTTTTTAGCTTACTTTGCCTTACCGATCTTCCATAAAGAATGTTAGAGCAAGGTAGAATTCCAAATGTCTTTACTGTTAACAAGCTGGAGAGAAAATGTACCAGGAAGAAATTTATCAACAGAGAATCTTATATAAAAATAAATTCTGCTTAACCGAGTACTAAATCAATTTAATTTTACGTTAAAAACTTTAACACACAAATAAAAGGAAATTAAGGAATGAAATATTGGAAAAGCCCTTTACCAGACCAATCTGTGTTCTCTGTTTACACACCTAAAAGTCTGTCACGACTTCTGACAACCCGTCTGATGCTTTCATGCATATTACATATTGACTCCATAGGTTTTTTTCCGATAACATAAGACATATTCCATAAGTTAATTAATTCAATCTAAAAGGAGATACAAGTATACGGGACAGAACGCATCACACGGATATTCTAGTCTAATTAAAAAAATATTCTGGCATGGAATTTATAAAGAAAGACTAAGCAAACTAATAAGTGAAGCCTGAAGGCAATTCATGATGAATCCATGACAAATCCACCGTCGAACAAGACATTTGAAATTCAAATTTAATGGTAATGGTTAGAGCAATACATTAGGTACAGGTGTCAGAAATTTCCAAGACACCATATTACTGATCACAGTGAGTGGTATCAACTTCATTTACACATACATAATAATGATGTGTTAAAAATACTAGCTGGAGTACAAAACAAAGTTTAATCACAGGTAACAGTTAAAAAACAGCGCTATACAGTGAATGTCCGTCTGAATCATTTTAAAAATTTCGAGTACCAAGACGTTAAAATTAAAAACCGTTCACACATGAGATCGGTTTCAGTTTCTCTCACAGTACTACAGTCTATTAAACTTAATGGTATTATATAGATAAGAAATTTTCTTTTGTTTTATTACTGAGGGAATCCCCTCCCAAATGCAAAGGACCAAAACAACCAACAATATTGTAGTCACATCCTGCAATACCAAACTGTGCAAATGCAAGGAAGCCTCTGAAAGGGCAAGTATCAAAGAGCATCAAAGCCTGTGCCAACCTTTTCGGAACCGGAGGTCAATCTACGCTCACATAAGCCATCAAATCCCGTCCGTATGTGGTAGCGCGACGCAGTCAAAAGCTGACGAGGGGAGAGGGGATTAGACCGATGGTCTCCCGTGAGAAAGCAGAGGGGAGCGGAAGGAGAGATCCACCACGTCCACATCGTCGTTGGAAGGATAACAAATTAGCGATCGCCGTTCCTCAATTGATGGAACACCTCAAAAGTTGCCACTGACTCTCCTTTGGCAATGACAGAGTTCAAGTGCGTGGATGGATCTATAAACCCCGTTATAACGGTTACATGAAGTCAAGGATGTCCTGACTGACATACAAAAAGAATCTCAAGGCTTAAACTACGAGAGGAAATTGAACAAAAATACTTTTGATATTACGAACTGAATCGGCATATACATGAGGAAACTCAATGGTTTCATTATAAACTACATTTAAAGTCAATTAAATGTACATAGAAACAACTCTTCTTTTACTGGAATATACACGAAATTCAAATACAAAACGTTTCTGTATTTTTTTTTAAACTTATGCCACAATGCCAAACACAAATAATATGCCGAAATCTGGTTAAAAACGTCTCGGCTAAAAATGCGATTTACATGGTACTGAAACTGTGACCCCAAAATGATCTCATCATGAAGAGGGGTAAATTTCTTTTACCTGATAAAATGGAAGTGGGTTCATTTTACGCAAGGAATGACTTGCCCATCCCTGCCAAACTCTTCGAGGTAAAATGTATCTTTAATTATTAAGTTCGCTTTAGTGTTTAAAAACGCTGGTTAACCAAAATGATAACTAATTCGGCAAGTAAACACTTACCGTACTTACGATGGAATGGGATGACTCGACCAGTCTTGCAAGGGCTTCTCTTCAAGTTGTGCAGGAATAAGACTGATAACGATATCCTTCTCACAATTCCTGGAAAAAATAAAAATTAAGTAGTCTTTACTACTTTTATTGAACAACAAGAACGAACTTCCACAGGAAATATATATGGCAAACTATATTCTTCCTACAAACGAAAATGGTCATAATTAAAACAAGGGGACGTTCCATTATAAGATGACCATCACGCAAACTACGATCTCAACATCATTTCACTCATGCCGTAATTTCACCAGTCACTGAATGATTCATCTTGTGGTAATAGCTCTCCTTTTTCAAAGCAATTATATGAGATAGTAACAAGAATTATTTTCTTCTTCAGTATTATTACCACGATATGAAGTCCCGCTTTTCCTCTCTCGATTAATAACCTTTGAGACATCTGCTACTGCCAATCAAGATCGTCGTGAACGGTATTTTGCTGACAAAAATTCAAATGGCTTTTACCTACTGTACGCAGCTCCTTGGGCGAGTCGGTAGAGCTGTGGCCTTGCACTCGCTGGGCCCGAGTTCGACGCTCCGGCCGGCCAATGAAGAATTAGAGGAATTTATTTCTGGTGACAGAAATTCATTTCTCGGTATAATATGATTCGGATTCCACAATAAGCTGTAGGTCCCGTTGCTAGGTAACCAGTTGGTTCTTAGCCACGTAAAATAAGTCTAATCCTTCGGGCCAGCCCTGGGAGAGCTGTTAATCAGCTTGGTGGTCTGGTTAAACTAAGGTTGCTTAACTTTTTCTCTCGATTACTAACCTTTGAGACATCTGCTACTGCCAATCAAGGCTGTCGTCAACGCTATTTTGCTGAGAAAAACTCAAATGGCTTTTACCTACTGTACGCAGCTCCCTTTACCATAGATTGATAACCTACTACGGTAAATTTCGCACAGAAAGTCCATCACTGAAAAAACCTATATTCACACAAACGAAAACTTTCCAAATCAGACTTCAACGCAAAATATATCACTGAACTGATACGAGAAAACACAAACAATTGACAAGACAACGGCAACTGATTCTCTATTTCGTCGGAAAAAATACAATACCATGAACGATGTCATCACCTCAATTCATTTGCTGATGGCAGGAATTAGCGCCTCTTCTAATACCAAGGGTGACACACAAGCCGTTCTTTCAGCTAATCGCCTTAACATAAAGACGTGTCGAAATGAGTAAGATTCTGGGTGATGAGACTTCGGCATCATCTACTATAATAGTTATCAGTACTTTACAGTCTACTGAGGGATTTATTACGATTCATAAAGTTTTACTTCTGAAGGTTTAGTATTTTGGTGAGATTGTCCATAAATCTATGTAACTCCTTTAAGTATGTATATATATATATATATATATATATATATATATATATATATATATATATATATATATATATATATATATATATATATATATATATAATACATGTATGTATGCATGTGAAAATATATATACATACATATATATATGGTATATATATATATATATATATATATATATATATATATGTATGCATGTGTGTATATATATACATACATACATATATATATATATAATATAATATAAAGTGACGGTCATCAAAATTTAAAAATATCGTTAAGATTCCCCATTACCTGGGCGCTAAGTCTAAACCTATAAACCACAGAAACAGATACAGACACATAAGCCACAATTTCAAACTTCTTTCATGCACAAAGATATGATTACATACACACACACACATATATACAGTATATATTATATATATAAATATATGCGACACATGTACTGGGTATACTGTATATGTGCGTTTGTGTGTACTATCTATGTTAAGAGTACCTGGGCTCACTTTCTAATAATAATTCATAAAATTGTTAACAACACTACTAACAACAACAACAACACACACAAGCACACACACACACACACACACACACACACACACACACACATATATATATCTATATATATATATATATATATATATATATATATATATATATATATATATATATATTAAACAGGACCTAATCAAACTGGATGGTATCTAGTGAAGTTATAAATAACTCCACTAGATACCATCCAGTTTGAATGAGGTCCTGTTAGTAATTGTACTAATGCATAGAACAACTTTGTATGTGATAAAGTTAAAAAATATATGTGTGTGTGTGTGTGGTTTAGCATGAAAACCAGACAATAGTCACTACCACAAACATTATCTAACTGCTGAATCAAGTATAAAATCCCGGAGCAAAAGGCTTCCCTATCTTTAACCATTTTGAATACCTATCAGAAGGTTTATTAGTAGTGCAACGAAGCCGTATACAATACGCCATTCACCTCTTGACTGCACCTGCACTTTCACTTTCTAGATGTTAAGGGCCCTCAGCACCAACAGCTCTTCAACACCTCTTCCTTCTTAACACTTCTGAATAATTAATGCTTTTCACCACCATACCTTCCCCCATTCTTTCCACATGGCCAAAGCATTTCTAAGTACTCAGATACATTCTGTTGAATCGAACTGAATATAGAATTTAGGCCAAAGGCTAAGCGCTGGGACCAATGAGGTTATTCAGCGCTGAAACGGAAACTAACAGTAAAAGTTTAAAAGGTGTAACAGGAGGAAAACCTCGCAGTTGCACTATGAGTCAATTGTTAGGAGAGGGTGGAAAGTAAGATGAAAGAAAGAGAATATGAAAGAAGGTACTGCAAAAGGAACGGAAAGGGGGTTGCGGCTAGGGGCCGAAGGCACGCTGCAAAGAACCTTAAGTAATGCCAACAGTGCACCGCATGAGGTGCACTGATGGCACTAGCTCCCCCCTACTGGGAGATCCATCCTGTTACCTACGCTAGCCTTTGTACCAATTCCACATACACTCCATGTATTCTTTCCTGCCTCAGGGTCTTTATTCCTGGTTGATTTTGAATCCACCTTGGCCTTACAAGATAAACTTACTTCCTTCTAATCAAATTCTCTCAAACTAAAACTACCTGTTTTTAATTTTGTTTTAACCAGGCTATGAAGAGATATGCTTCCAAGAACTCCTTTACTTTGCTGTTACAACGATTATGCATTAGCGTTAATCTACTATTTCCAGTCAAACAGTTTTCTTTATCCCAAGTATAATTACAAAAAAACTATTCTCAGCAAGACTTTCTCTGTTCTCTTTTATTCAAAGAGCTTCATACCTACTAATATTCCCCCTCATTCTCTGTCAACTACCTTTACAAGATTTAAGCACCCAAAACACCCATCCTCTCTAGTTCTAATCGAGTCATGTATCGATTTAGACTCATCCAAAAACTCTCTTTCACTCTCATTATCTCCCAGTCCTGAACTGTACATACATTCTATAGCGACCTTTTCTCCTGCCAAACTCAAAATAGTCCATATAATCCTTGAGCTAATGCATTTGTGCTTCTGCCCACTCCCCACAGTTTTCCTGACATTACAAGAGCTACCTATTCCCTAGCACTACATGGCGTAGCCATCTTTCACACAATCACTCTTTTCCTTTCCAGTCCTGCACTTCAGCTTCTGTCTCACTAAGCGCCATCGCATTCTGCTATTTCTCCTTTAAAGAACACCATACATCCAAAGACTCCCAGTGCTTTATTTTCATTATTATGCTCTAATTTTCCTCAGAACTGTTGCGATCCCTAGTCTGGATATTCAATTATCCTTAATCATTATTTGTAATATCATTTCTCACTCCTGCTGGGTACCCACTAACTCAAATACCCTTCTCGTTTACGCCAAGCTGACTCTATCCTACCATCAGTTATTTCAATTATTCTTCGTCCTTCTAGCACCCACTCAATGTATCAGATCTATTTTACAATTTTACTACATCTTACACATTCTAATCATTGCCACACTTTAACTGGCAATAATTCCAAGCCATAACAACTGAGTTACTCTGATTTCGAACAAGTATTAAAAATTTAAACATAAAAATCCATAAATCAACCTTCCTTTCGTTTTTCTTCTTTTAAGAATATTATAGGAGTCTCTGTCATTTAGATTTAATGACAGTCGGCGAGAGAGGTATGAAAAACCAGCAGCGAAAAATGAAGAAAATACTCTCAAACAAACTTCCAGTTAAGAAGGTGCTACCTGCTTATTCAGTTCAATGTACTGTCCCACTTTAAAACAATGTATAAAATAGATTTACTTCTGCTAACTCTCTGATTTATGCAGCGAAATAAAAGAATTCAGTGATACATTAGCTAATAATAGAGAAATCCTTTGCAATATGTTGGCGTAAGACATACAAAAAAGGAACTATCACTCTGCAGAAATGTAATTTAGAATAAAAATGCAGACAAATTCCCAGGAAACTGAATCATGAAAGTTGCTTCTCCAACAGAATGCTTGATTTATTCTGCTTTGCACTCTCCCGTTGCCTTTAGCACACTGAGAGCTAATGCATAGTGTAATGGGCAAGGCATTCGTAGATTAGAGTTTATTTTACAAAAATAAACCAATGAACTTACAATGTAATTCATAAATAAATAAATAAATATATATATATTTATATGTATATAGATACATATATATATATATATATGTGTGTGTTTATATATACATAAGAATATATATATATATATATATATATATATATATATATATATATATATATATATATATATATAATATACACAAATATATGTGTGTGAGCTATAGATTCATTGTGAGAAAGAAAAACACCTATAATCAACCAGTGGTGAAAAAATCAGAAACATCTAAAACAGGCATTATTCTGAAAACACTGGTGCGTTAAACATTGACGAGATTTTTATCTCTCAACCTTTCTAAACATATTAATGATGTGTAAAAGTGGACTAATGTATTTAGTTAAATTTATTTTAAACAAATCACATTTATATATGTGTATATATATATGTGTGTGTGTGTGTGTGTGTGTGTGTGTGTGTGTGTGTGTGTGTGTGTGTGTGTGTGTAATCCTTTGAAAACATATTTAAATACAAAAGTCCTAAGAGTCTCAAATAAAACTACTTCTTCGATGTAATACACCACATGATATACAAGAAGAGTACGTGGCTAGAATTTTCATGGAATTTTTAAGTGTTCTTGAATGCCTCTAAGGCATTAAACTGGGAAGATTATTCATGATATTTATGGCTTCAGGGTTTCTTGATATAACTATGAAGCCATCAACCACTGTAGGATTTATTTCTTCATTTAGTATCATGTCTTTCTCTCCCTTTATATATAATGTATATATATATATATATTTATATATATATATCATATATATATATATATATTCAACCTATATATATATATATATATATATACATGTATATATATAAATAGATATAATATGAAATTATTCTATATATATATATATGCATATATACATATTTATATATATAATGTTGTTTGAGTGTATGTGTGGTTGTATGTGTGTGGATTGTATCTATCTTGAAAAAAATGGGCGATATCATCATTCAATGCCTCATCTCATTAGAAGAAAACAAACGCTCTCTCACTCTCTTCGCCTCATGTATAGGGATATATATATATATATATCTTTCATATTTTGTATATTCTGGTAGCTAGAATAGGTACCCACTTACAGACAATTTGTGCTTAAATTCCTACCGGGCGCAGCACAATATTAGTTTACCCATCGTAAACGACAGCAACAATTACTCAAGGGCAATAAACTTCAGATTTGTCAACCTCTGTCTCGGCACATGACACTTTCCTTACGAGGGAAAATTTCAGTAGTTGAATTTCATGAAATGAATCTTTTGCGTAATGCTAATTACTTTTACATCAAGAATGAGGAAGGTAAATAATTGATCACTATCAGTATCGCCCTCCACATTATTTAACAGCAGTAACCGTTTCCACATTCATCATTTCTTTATCTATTAAAGAAACATGGGAGAAGTTGGATAAACCTAAAAAGTATGCATGAAAACGTTTTAGAGCGAATGTATGAATAAGTGACATAAACATCTGTATTGAAAATAATTTAGCAGGATCCTCGTCTAGAATTGGAAAAGCAAAGCACAAGTGATCTGGAGGAAAACGACTTCACAAAGGACCCGTATCTCCATCAGTAAATTCAAATTCAGTTAAGTGGAAATCATTTAATCAGCAAAGGGATTACGAATATGTATATCCACGTGCAATACCTTGCCCGTACGCTGAGACGGCACTTTTCTCCGCATGGTATGGACAAATTTAAATGAACCATTTAAATCAACTTAATTTTCTCATCCTCACACAATCTTTTCGGGATTTCATACAACATAAGGTTTAATTATCCCCTCAAACAAAGATGCTCAGTGAATACATACACAATAAAAACTAAAATTAAAGCCACTTTTTCTAAGCAGGATAATAGGAAAGCAACGTTACGTCAGAGGAAAACCATTAGCTGACGTTTGTTTTAATTTTTACTAATAAATGACCCCCATTCGGCTACAGTAATCTTGATTTTAGCCAATAATTACTGATCAGTACCTAATTTCATAAATTTTGCCCATGTTTAAAAGTATTCCTTAATTTACGGCTACAACAATTTTCCCTTGTATGTACAATTTATTTTCCTTTAACCGTCCACTTGGGGATAAAGGCTCGACGATTTACTAAGGTTAACCAAAATTCTTCCACTAAAGGTACTGGAACCTTGAACTTCCAGCAGATATAGATACCAGAGGATGTGCAAAAAATTGATGATTATTAATACAGAACATCTTTTTACATATCAATATCTCATCTATAACGTCTCCTACAGTCTACCTTAAGCTACGCTTCTGTGAGACAATACACCTGTCTACTGCAGGCTACTTCTATGAGGAAATACACCTGTTTCATGGTCGTCTTTTAGGGCTTGGAACCTGTTCCGCCAACACGTTACTAGGTTCTCCCCTTCATCTCAAATTATCAAGAACTATCAAAGACATGAGCAACTATATTTTGAACACAAAGAGATGAGCGATTTTCAATATGTACTGACCCAAATACAAAAATTAATTCAAGCTATTAGAAAAGAGCAAGAAAAAAAATTAGCAATAAGAATACCACCCAGATGGTTTCAAGAGATCTTTGAGGTAATTTAAACCTTCGAAATGGAAGGCAATAGGTTCCAAAGTGATCACCGTTAAATATGTGGCTACGGTGTAATCAGAAAGGAATATGGAGAGATTAAACTTGAATACTGTCTGATGGTTATTGCCCGAGGCTAGAAAGACTTATCCAGAAAAAATACCAAGATAGATTTGTACAGAAGAGAGTAATTCCAGACAGCATGTAACCAAGGCAAGATGGGTGGAATGATAGATATGAAAACCAAGCTTGAACCCTGTCCAAAAGGTATGGTTAAGGGAGAGGTGGTACACTCAAGATCATTAATGCAGAAGTGGACAACGAGGGTTTGTCACTGGAACTGAAAAGATAAATGAAAAGAATGGCAAATATTAGGGTCAAGCCATGATCAGTTTACAAAAACACCTTACACTGATGCATTATGTCTCAAGATGGAGAACACTGGATCTAATGACGCTTTTAAGCCATAACTATAGCTTTATTAGAACGTGAAATTGCTGGATGACTGACAGCCTCGGTGGGCACCTTTCACACAACAGGAAGTGAGGAGAAAAGACAATACAACATAGATTCAAGCAGTTTACCAATAAAGGACGAGATATCTTTTCAACTGGAAGTTAGCATCTGCCATTGATATAAGGAAGCTTGCTGCTTGTTTGATGATGGTTAACAAGAAACTACAATAAAAAGTCATTCTTTTACATTTTATTGAAAATGATATATAACATATGTAACGAGGACAGAATTAACACTTTTTTGAAAGTGTACGTAACGTGCTCAACGATCTTTATTCATGAAAAAAGAGGCGTATGAAGGTTAGCTCCACGACAACACTTACTCTATTTTTCATCATTTTCTCTTCTCTCTCTCTCTCTCTCTCTCTCTCTCTCTCTCTCTCTCTCTCTCACCCTGTATTGCCTCTCTCTCTCTCTCTCCTCACCTCTCTCTCTCTCTCTCTCTCATCGATTTTCCAAAGTTCACCCACCACGAATCTCACTCATTCTCACCAAATCAATTAAATGGACCATTTAAAGAAACGCAACAGTTTTCTACAAAAATAGGTTTATTATTCAAATAACCCAACAAGAAATGAATAAAACAAAGCAAAGATTAAAATGCATAATAAATGAAATATCGAGTTATATAACTAAACTCTGAACTGCAAAACAATTCTGATTAAAGAAGTCTCACTATGGCTAATAGCCTGAAAAATATCCAAACTCACACATACTCCCAAATCAATAATTAGTCATGTCAAAAAAACAGTCTACCACATGTTATTCGAAACAGTCCACACTATCCACTCTGTCCACAGACATCTGTCGGAAGAATCAAACATGATAGAAAACTCCCAAAAATACATGAAATGCAAAAACACAATAATGGAAAGTGTAAATGCATAGCCAAGATATGGCAAACGTAACATGACAAAATAATAATATAAAGAGGTATGAATATTCATATTAAATCTCCACACCAGTTCAAAAGTTCATAATGATTAGAAAATCATGGTAAAAAATCACAAGTTCAATTTCTCTCCCATAAAAACAGAGATTTCAAACTCTACCTTATCTGCCGATTCAAAAGCCTGGATCCTCTCCAAAGCTACGCCTAGACAACTGCAGTTCTATCACGTTAATGAACGATCAAACTCACTTTTAGGGCAGATTTTGGCATAATCTAGATCAAATTAACGCACGTACTCACGAATATACATAACACTTCGGAAGATCACCTGACCGGCAACATTGCTGAGGAATCAAACTATTTGCTGAACACAAAGATTTTTACTCGAGTCTCTCGACCTAGTTCCATCTGACTCCAAAAATTCTTTCATCACATCTTAAAGCATTGAAGCTATGAAATGCATATGTGTCCTTTAAAATTATGCAACCATATTTTCTGAAATAGAGCTCTCAGCCACCACATAAGAGCGTCTCGCTCTCCTTAACGGCAAACTAAAACAAAAGCATATGTATAAAACATAACAGATAGAGCTATGCTCAATTAGCAATGTCTACTGCACTGCAGCTTTAAGGACTGCTCTCATGACGCACTTCCAAAGTCACTGGTTGAGTTCTTAGAGCCTTTACATGTAATCTTACAAACACGAATAAGCTTTACTACTCCCACAACAAGAATTATCAGTAAAATAGCTATTAAGACAATTAAAATTGTCGGCATAATATATTCCTGATACTGGAACATCACAGAATCGTCAATGTCTTCCAACGGTGGAACCGTCATTGGCACCTTGGTTGTAGGTACCTCCACTACCAAATGCTCGTTATCGAGTGACGATAATTATCTTCTCGGACTGTTGAATACAGCACGGCTAAGTACGAGAAATTCCGTAGACAGGATTCTGCAGGATGGATCAAACTGCTCGGACCCTAGATGAACGAATGTCGTCGACTTGTTGCTCTGGCACATCATTGTAACTGCACTCTTTGTAAAACACGGCAGTTAAAAGAGTACTGGTGGACTCAATGTAAATCTCGCAGGAACTGTCTAAAGTCACATTCTGTCGGAGTCTGTCCATGAACTAATGATAATTCACAACCACCCACAGACACAACTCACTTAACTGGAAAACACTACTGTCACACACACCTCTCTCTAACTAAAGTACAACTCGTCTTATAATCAACTCCCGAACCTTGATATTGATCTCCCAAAATGAACATGGTCTCTACTCTATCCATGTCACTACTGAGTCTCCAAAAACACTCGAAAAGGTCTAATAACAAAAAGGTTTCATGTTACTGAACCAAACAAAAACCACTAATGCAAAAGTCAAACACTCACAATGTGAACTAATTCCAAGTGTGTATCTCAGAATAATCACGGTCAACTCACTACTAAGCACACAACAACTCTACGGAACTCACTCATAAAAAAAAATTCTATCCAAACAGAAAAAAATACTAAAATCTTATCCGGTATCATATCATATCTCGTAAAAGACATGAAAGTTCTACTCCGGTTAGCAAATATTTCGCAACACCTGACTAACTCTCAACAAAATAGCAATTGACGTAATGGCAATCGCTCCCACGATCTTAACAACTACAACTACTCACAACTCAGCTCCTTTAATTTTTAAAAAAGAAACTGGAAAAAATCCAAATACTCAAACACGATCTCCCAAACCGAAAAAAAATCAGACTTGTTCGGTCCGATATACTAAGTATCTCCCCCAAAAAAATCCTAAACAACCACACATTGCGTCAGATGATGAAACACATCATAACACAATAACACACTAACACACACTAACACACGTCAAATCTCGTATGAAATTACCCCATGTCTCAATTCCTAAAATCATTCGAAAACAAATGACTAAGAACTTCAACATCCAAAATGAACAAGAGACAAAAAAAATAAAAAATGAAAAAATATCATATATACAAATATCAACCCATTTATCCCTCTAACTATCCAAACGTTCTAACTATATACAAATGTTCCATTACATCCCAACTTTCTTTAACTTCGAAATATGGGTCAATTTCGTCACTCCAGTGTTTACATCTTTAACTACAAATCTATTCCTCATTTGATCTCTACAATCTCAAAAGGTCCGTGGAACTTCGGACTTAATTTATAATTCAGATCATTCCGAACATTCACTTTAACAAAAACTCTATCACCCATCGAAAAAGCTACCCCTCGATTTCGCGTTACTTTTCTCTACCATTGCACGCGAACTAAGTTCAAGTTCTTTACTGATACGTGCAAATCTTTCTCTCGCTGTATTTATCAACGAAGTGACCGTAACATCACCCTGAACTCACTCTGGTAACAAATCAAAGGTCCTTTCAACTTGTATCCATACAAAGCTTCTGCTGGAGATATCTTAATTGTGTCATTCATCATAGTATTGATACTATATCGCACTTCATCCAAAGATCTGTCCCAATGTGTATCGGAACCTCCCACCGTCATGCGCAAAGCTTCGATTACTTTCCGATTCGCCCTCTCACACAACCCATTTGCTTCAGGTCTATACGGGATTATAGATACTTTCTTTATCCCCAACAAATTAGCAAGACCGTCTAAAGTCTTATTAATAAACTCCCTACCATTGTCTGTGATCAGACATTCTGGAACACCATATCGACAAATTATCCCTTAAAAAACGCTATAGCAACTTCCTAAGCTGATTTGTATTTCAGTGGGAAAATCTCGACAAAGCGAGTCAACTCATCAACAACTACTAATAAATGTCTATAACCATAAGCGGACTCTGAGAAGTTACCCAGAATATCCATATGCACTCTCTGAAACGGCCTATGTGGTATGGGATATGAACCCAAACGACACGACACTGTCGTCGCTGGCTTATTCGCATTGCAAATAGCGCACTTCTTCACAAAGGCTTCTACTGCGGAAAACATATTTTCCAAAAGAACTTTGACCTGACGTTTTCATACGTCTTGTCTACACCCAAATGAGGAGAACCAAATTTACAATGTACAATGTCTAGAACTTGTGGTACTAGACTCTCTGGCACGATGATTTGTGTAATCTCACCCATGCTTCGAGTACTTCGCAAGTTATACTTAACTTTTCTCACCAATAAATTATTCTCCAACTCTAGACCAGAAAAAGGCAACTTATACCCTTTCTTCGGTGAAACTCCCTAAAAATGCCTTAGCACCTGACAACAATTTATCTTCATCTTGCTTTTGTTCCAGCAAGCCTATGTCCCAAGTGACATTTTCACCGTAATATAACACACTGCGTTACTCTCACTATCACGAATAACAATCTCCCGAGACTGCCGACTCACTATTTCTCCCCGAAGTATGCACTGTAGGAACGTGTATGTCCTCTACATGCGATCTCTCAGAACTACTAATATCAGAGACATTAGACACCAAATATTTACTCTCTTCACCCACAGGATTCGGTGTGTATTTCCTCATCCTCGACCGGAAAATATCTGCTCAATGCATCTGCAACTACATTATGCTTACCTTCAATGTATTTGAGGTTTGCATCAAAATCTCTCAATGTTAGGAACCAACGTGCTCTCTTGGGCGACAAATTTGGCTTATTAAAAGCTCTAACAACGGTTGATGATCTGTAAAAATCTCAACTTTATTTCCCAACAACAACATCTTAAAATGAACAAGGCTAGAGACGACTGCGAAAGCCTCCTTGTCCACAACTGACATCAGCCTTTCGTTACTATCACGCGTTTTGAACTTTCTGCTATAAAAAGCAATTGGGTGTAATTTCCTCAAATTTCTGCATCAAACACGCACCTATACCTTCCTGACTCGCGTCAGTCACTAAAGTGAACGGTTGACTAAAATCTGAAACTTCAAAACTGGTGGGTTCACCAAAGCGTTCTTAAGCTTCTCAAAGCTAATTGTTGACTATCACCCCAAACAAACTTAACGTCTTCTCATAACAAATCTGTCAATGGAGACGCTATTGTAGAAAAATTCCGCACAAAACGACGAAAGAAACCCGACATACCTAGGAACGAACGAATCTGTTTCCTGGTTTTGGGAACTGGAAAATTCACAATGGCTTTAACTTTCTCATCATTCACTCAAACTCCCTCTTTAGAGATAACATGTCCTAAATAGACAATTTTCTCTTCAGAAACTCACATTTGGCCAATTTGACCTTTAACCCAGCGAACCGTAATCGCTTAAGGACTTCTTTTAACACCTTTAGATGTTCTTCAATTGTATCTGCATATGAGAATGTCATCCATGTACACAAACACCGACTTTCCTAACAAGCCATGAAGTACTGTGTTAACCAGTCTAGTAAATGTTATTGGGGACCCTTGTAATCCAAAAGGCATCCTATTAAACTCGTAATGTCCCTTTGGTACCGAAAATGCTGTATATTTACGGCTACTCTCACAAAGAGAACCTGTAAAAACCCCTTGCATCAGATCTATAGATGAATATATATTCTTGCCACCGATCTCAACAAACAAATCAGGCAAACAAGCTACCGGATATCTATCTGGGCATGTTTTTCATTCAATTTACGAAAATCTACACAAACTCTGATACTACCGTCTTTCTTAGGAACTGCAAGCAAAGGAAAAATTAAACGGGAATTGGATGGTCTGATAATGCCTTCCGACTCCCACTCTCTGAACTTCTTTTTCTACTTCTTCTCTGATCTTAAAAGGAATTCGATATGCTGGAATATATATGGGATTTGTACCTTTTCTAGGCGGATTGAATGTTCTAAAACATCTGTAACTCTAATTTATCTCCCTTCAAAGCAATAATATCTAGATATTCTTTCAACACTTTCTCTACTTTATCTGAATATTCAGGATAATCAACTTTAGCCAAATGTTCATGTAGAACTCCGACTTCTGAACTGTTGCTCCTCGTTAGGAAACATATTCCCGTCTCCACAAAAACTCACTAATTTATGCTCTTCATTAAACTCTTCAAAATCAATTACATAAGTACCCTTGTGATATTTTCACTGAGTCTTGATAGCTAACTAATTCTACTGAAGTCACGCCTGCGACTGAAATTTCATTCACTGACACCGTACTCACAACGTCTTTGAATTTCTCGGTTCCCTCAACAACGCACACTTGAGAAGGAAACTTTTTCTTTTCAGCGACACTTTAACTAATGTAGGAACTCGCGGTTGCAATTCAACATCTTCAACAAAAATCCTTTGAAAGATCTCTGCGGAATATCTTCACTCTCTAATGACTGTGTTACACATGTCTCAGACTGTGTCTTAAGTTTCTCACAAGTTTTTTTCTGTGTATATATGGAACAAAACAACCTGACCCACCCTATTGTAATCCCCTGAACTCCCGTAAGAATGTTGATGTTATGTCGCATACAGAAAGGTGTCCCTAAACCATTTCACCTAAGGCTAATCCTTCTATGACCAAAAATGATTCTACTATTGTCTTTCCCACCGATACAAAGCGTAAGAAGAAATGACTAACCTAAAATATTCAGTTTCCTCGCTTGTAACATCACACACTGTCTCACTAGAGGACTAATTTGCACTCTGGAAACCTCGGTGAAAAGGTCAGCATTTACTAAGTTAACTGAGCTACCAGAATCAATGAAAATATGAATTTCATTGCCATTAGAGAATCCACGTACAATCGGCCTAGGTTCTAGTGACTCTACGACCTGATTAGTCATTATCCTGTGTCCGTTTTCGAACTTATCTTGTGAAAATTCTGCGGTTCCTTTGTGTATCTAGAACTTGCATCATGTGGAATTCTCCTGTCATATCTAGAAAAACCTCCCAGGACTTCCCTGAATAATCTCTACTCTTTGTGGCTGGGCAAAATCTCCATCCATGATCTGAAGATTTGCAAACTAAACAATATCTCACTCTGCAATTTGATTTACTATGGCCTATTTTATCACAATTAAAACAACGTATCGTTGTGACTGATCTCTCTGGAATTTTCTTCGATTCTACTCGTGCACATGTCTTCGCTGTTGCATCATTTCCCGAATACGAGCGACTATCATTATTCTGTGGTTTGGAAACCATGGCTGACATCTTTGCACCTCCTGTACAAAAAAACTACTGTCCAGTGTCAGGCATTTTGCTAGATTTTTGTTAATCTGTGCAAACAAAAGGATTCGTCTGTATCCTGATCAATTCTCTTATCAAAACTATCTACAATTACATCTGGGACCGACGTTAAAAGGCAAGCAAAGTGTAACAATCTTTCAAAATTATCTAAGGAGATATTATTTCCAGTTACCCATGGAGAACCTGTTATAGATTTCTTTAACTCAACTGCTGCATCAAATAAATTCGCACTGTATGTGACTAGTGAATCATTGCCTTTCTTTATTTTGAGAAACTCTCGCAAATTCGAACTGGCATTCACGTTGAACTCCATATAAGTAGCTCAGTAGAAATTTCTGCAGTTCATTCCAAGTTTTACACCTTCTGAACCCGAAACTGCGTGCTCGTTTCCCAATATCTCCTTTATCTAAATCCAGAAATGACTTAGCCTCTGTTAAAGCTTCAGCGCCATTTGTAATTTTTCTTGGAATTCAGATAATTGTTCACTGACTCAATGAAAGTTTCTATATTTTTGGGTTGATTCCCATCAACTAACCCTTTAAAATTACTAATTCTCGCATAACGCTCGTCACTTTATGCACCACAACTGATTGGGATGTGCTTGCTGCATCGTCCGGCATTTTGTGGTAATCACGCCCTGAGCGTAACAACATAAAAAAACCAAAAGAACACTAGAGAAAGGTAAAGTTACCCCCTCTAAAAGAAGAACAGAAAACGGCGTTCTCTCAACTTACGAGAATGAGGTACTTACCAATTTTGAAACAGAAAACGAAGTACCTATCACTCTACTTCTAACAGAAAACAGAGCTGTGTGCAGCCTGTGACGTCACCCACTCGAAGACGAAGCAAAAACACCAGCAGCGCGATTCTTGTTGAATAATCACTTTGCGTAATTAACTCACAATCGCCCTATTCACACTTATTTGGGTATTTTGTTAACCCCAAAATTGCTCTAGAGATCATCAGATCTATTTCACAACTCCCACTCCCAGTACTCGAATAGAGACGGAAAAAAAGATTCCCCGTATTTCACACGTAATCACGACCCCCTATGAAACTCGCTATCTTAAGACTGAGTGGTAGCCACTCATGACGCTCACGGCCCAGCCGCTTTGGGTATCAACGTTACCAATTAGTCTATTAGTAATCTCCCTCTTTCGCCATCATTAAAGACATTAAAATCATGCCCACCATTTAAAATCAAAGATACACCCGCTGCCGCCATTTCATTCTGTAACGAGGACAGAATTAATTCTTTTTTGAAAGTGTACGTAACGTGCTCAACAATCTTTCTTCATGAAAAAGGCGTATGAAGGTTCACTCACGATAACACTTACATCCATTTTCTCTCTCTCTCTCTCTCTCTCTCCTCACCGTCTCTCTCTCTCTCACCGTGTAATAAGCCTCTCTCTCTCTCTCTCCGTGTATCGCCTCTCTCTCTCTCTCATCGATTCAAAAGTTCACCCACCCCTAATCTCACTCATTCTCACCAAGCAATTGAATGGACTATTTAAAGAAACGCAATAGTTTCTACAAAAAATAGGTTTATTATTCAAATAACCCAACAAAAAATGAATAAAACAAACAAAGATTAAAATGCATAATAAATGAATTATCGAGTTAGATAACTAAACTCTGAAATGCAAAACAATTCTGATTAAAGAAGTCTCACTATGGCTAATAGCCTGAAAAATATCAAACTCACACATACTCCCCAAATCAATAACTAGTCATGTCAAAAAAACAGTCTACCACAAAGTTATTCGAAACAGTCCACACTATCCACTTCTGTCCACAGACATCGCCAGAAGAATCAAACATGATAGAAAACTCCCAAAAATACATGAAATGCAAAACACAATAATGGAAAGTGTAAAATGCATAGCCAAGATATAGCAAACGTAACATGACAAAATAATAATATAAAAGAGGTATGAATATTCATATTAAATCTCCCACAGTTCAAAAGTTCATAATGATTAGAAAATCATGGTAAAAATCACAAGTTCAATTTCCTCCCATAAAAACAGAGATTTCAAACTCTACCTTATCTGCCGATTTAAAAGCTGGATCCTCTCCAAAGCTACGTCTGACAACTGCAGTTCTATCACGTTAATGAACGATCAAACTCACTTTTAGGGCAGATTTTGGCATAATCTAGATCAAATTAACGACGTACTCACGAATATACATAACACTTCGGAAGATCACCTGACCGGCAACATTGCTGAGGAATCAAACTATTGCTGAACACAAGATTTTACCTCGAGTCTCTCGACCTAGTT
Source organism: Macrobrachium rosenbergii (assembly GCF_040412425.1). NCBI lineage: Eukaryota > Metazoa > Arthropoda > Malacostraca > Decapoda > Palaemonidae > Macrobrachium > Macrobrachium rosenbergii. The sequence continues at coordinate 24,113,876 of NC_089752.1, forward strand.
CCATCTGACTCCAAAATTCTTCCATAACATCTTAAAGCATTGAAGCTATGAAATGCATATATGTGTCCTTTAAAATTGTATAACCATATTTTCTGAAATATACATATGATAAGGCAGGCCTTACTGTATCTCTGAGGAAAAACACTGGATAGATCCATCATTTCTATAAAATTAAAAAAAAAAAAACTGCATTTTTGGCAAACCCGGAAATATAACCGGATCAGGTTAGGCCTAAACTGTTAACATCTTCAACAGGAGGTCACTGAAGGAACTTTTATAAACATCTTCCTTCCTGTTTAAAATTTGGCTTCAAAATTTAATCTGTTCCATCACCCTGTAGTAAGTACCCTCACATCATCCATCACCAGAGAGTCAGTTCTGCCTATAACCTCTGTTGCAGGAGGACAGTGGCTCCTCTCCCCCCCTTGAGAGGTACCGATATCCAAGAAACACACAGCAAATGCCTCAGTTAATCAATTACATTCATAGTCAGAGAAGGAATCCTCTTTTTTTTTTTTTAAACAAAGGAAAGACAGGCATTCTAAGTAAGAATGGCATGCATGGGATCAGACATTGCACCACAGAGTAGAAGAAGAAGAAGAAGAAGAAGAGAGAAGAAGAAGAAGAATCTTAAAAGCACCACTTAAACAAAAGGCAAGGATCCTTCATTCAAGTCACTGGTTTTTATCAAGGAGTAAATCTACGCACAATCTTTTGAAGTAACAATAATGAATATGCAAAAAGAAATTTTCATTGCAATCTTATTCCCCTATGAAAAATAGAGTTACACCCAACGTTAATTCTTGAAATGTTGTGATTCCATGATTAATGAACACGGACCCTTGACTTCAGCTACATTGTTTAATCCTATGATTGGCCATAGTAATGGAAAATGAATTTCATCTTAGTGACCCTTTTTTTCATATAAATATGGCACTTAAAAATTTTTGTTTCAGTAAGTCACTGATCGCCATACATAAACAACAGAAGCGGGGATATTTACCTCATATACATAATACAAAATTCTTCAAAGAATGAAGAATATTCAAGTATCTGGAATGGAATATAAATAAGAGAGAGAGAGAGAGAACAGTTACAATCTAAATGTAGGAATAACCAGGATGGCCAATTATGTGTGCCAACTAAACTGACCTCGTTTTGTTTCATAAGAGGAACCATATACATTACCTCTAAAGTCAAAATATATTGTCGTAAAGTAATGCATAAATAATATAAATGGCTTAATTATTCAGGAAAATGAAGAGATATGACCAACTTCTCTATTTACATAACAATGAACAAAATAAATGACCTTCATCCATTTAATTGTTTTGAAACAAGTGGCCTCGTAACCCATTCCACTTGGCCTGATAAAGAGTTGGAAAGGCACCAACAAGCTCAAATCATTATCTCTGTTCTGTGACTTAATAAAACTATGATGATAAATTTTGATTTATAAAGATCTTGTAACCCCACAGAAAAACACTCAGACGCACTGAAATGAAATCATTCAGTCCTCCTTACCAGCTGGTAAGAACCCAATTCATCAGGAAGGAAAAAGGAAGGAAGGAGAAGGAAGGAAGTGGAGAAGGAAGGAAGGAAGGATTTTCAGGAATTGAAGCAAGGTTAAAGGAAGGATTTTAGAGAGTCCGAAGGGAGGAAGGACATCATTTGTTAAAATGTGTCAGAATTTATGACAACCTTGATTTTTCAATCATGAAATGAAGAGATGCAACACAATCATCCAATAAAAACTAATGCAAAAGAGATGTTTACCAAAACAGCTACACTAATGATTCAAAACCCGTTTTGTTCAGTTTTGGGCATAATTCAATGTTTTACAAACCCTGCCCTACAATGACATTTTAACGACTGCTTTTACCAACGATTCTCAAACCCGAGAAACTCGTAAAAACAGCCAAAAAAATGCTCTCTCTCACCTGGATCTCAGGTACGAACTCTCTCGACCTCCTCTTCTCTCTCTGCGCTAATGGACATCTTGAGAGAGAATGCCCTCCATTTGGCTACAAAAAGCCAACTTGTCTCATGAGTTTGGGGCACCATCATACTGTATCCATCCAGCCATTGTCTGATTACAAAAGCCTCACTGACGATGGGATTTTCGATAATATTAATGAAGACAATAAGGCTAATGGAGTGAATGTAACCAATATCGACCCACCATTAATCTGCCATTACACTGAAATTAGTGGCTTTATATCAACATCAACATATCAGAGCTAAAATCTATCATGACATTTTTAATATTATTCAGAATATCAATATAAAGAAGATTGCAATTGGGTCTATTATGGAACAATTGATAACAGGAACACTGACTATAAATTCAAATCTATTTTCTATGGTGTTCTTCTGAAACAAAGTGGAATGGCACAAAACAAATGCAGAAAGAAGAGTCAGATCTAAAAGATAAAAATTAACACCTAATAAAGTGACGGTTATTAAAACAATGTTAACAATGTCTTAAGACCAGCCGAGAACTTGTTCCTTCAAGGCAAAATAACAGCCTGTTTAATCGATTCGAACAATCATGAATACAAACAGAAATGTTATCGCCTCTTTTGTTAGAGAGAGTCGCACTACTAAATTAAGAGAGCAACGTTTGTCATCAATCAGGAGAAAATGGGAAACTTTAAAATTGTCCCAATCGTTTTTTGTCTGACTCTTAAATCTGTCAGGATAACTTCATCGCTATGAACAATGTCACTAAATATTCTGTACATTTCGGAAATTTCATTTTGACTTCCAACGCAACATGTAAATCATATTTGACCTTTTATTGAACCTTGGGACAGTCTTCAGGACAGCTAATGCATAATCAGAGCTTCACAACAATCCCACCATCTAAAAAACCAGGAACCTCTCCTGCCCCACCCTACTTATAAACCAAAAGGAGCCTTTCGCCCCACCACCCTTCGAGACGAAACAGAGGTACAATCTCAGAAACAAATTAGGACAGGGCTCTTAAAAACTGCAAACGCTCTCAGCTTTCAAAATTACAGCAAATATAGCCGATAACAGACATCACCATATACTTTTGAATATCAAGAATTGGGCAAAGATACTTATCGCCTTGCTGACTCAGCGAATTAAAGTTTATGACATCGTCCTGTGTTAAATGAAAGCTCTGGGATGTTATCAACTGAAAAGTTTACGACAGCAATACCTGTAATGGCAGGAAAACTTTGGATACGAGACAGGACTCACTACTCATGAATTTTTCACGTCAGTTCGCCTAACAAACACACACACAGCGTCTGACAACTTAAAAATGAATGAGCATATCAACACACAATCAAACGGTAAGGATAGCTCAATAAAAAAAAGCAAGGCTTAAGTGGAAGCATGTACAGCGGGCGTTCTGGCTACAGAATGCTACGATGCCTCAAAGTTACTGAGTCCTGGAAGGGAATAAACACAATTCAGCTGGCTAGGAGCGTTTTTTGGGTTTTACGTTGAGACAGACGAGGTATTGGCACTGCAAACTATCTTGCAAGACAAAACCTGAACAACATTTACACATTAAATGGAAGTGGAATAACACCTTCAATGGAAATGAGAGCGAAAAACGCCATTGAAACAAACATTACTAAAGACGTAGGTGAGGCCTAAACAATCCCTGGAGCACCATGAATCATCTCAGCATCCACAGATCAACCTGTCAACGCCGCCAGAAGCCGGCCCAGGTTACACCAAAATGGCACCAGCAAGGATATTGTCATCAAAATAAAGGATGGAAACACTTCGCTGACCTGCTGAATATTTTCGGAAACACGAGAAAAGCATCTGAAACCGGAAAAAGAAAATTCAAACATCCTAACATCATCAGAATCAGCATTCTGAAAAGCAACAGATATACAATACACAAATGCACTGCAGACATCAGCAGAACTAAAATTTAATCAAAAAGTTTCATAATGCTTCTTTCATTATTTTACAGTGACTTTTTATGCTTTGGCCAATCAAGGATTTTTATTTTAGAGTTTGGTTTTTAATAATAAAGCCATTTACTTTAATACAAGCTTTCAGCCTTTTTTTTTTTTTCTCTTCATAAAGAAAATGAACTCATTAAGAGTGTAATCTCATTACAACACACAAATAGATGGCTCTGTGATAATATGTACAGATATATAGATTCAGTATATATATCCAATTGTTAAGCCACGAATGTACCACTGTCCGAAAATCTTGAAAATCATTTCATTGAAAGCCAGATGATTCTGCTATTAGGTCACGCGAGCAAATGGGGACAAAGTGATTGTGTGGAAAATGGATATAAAATGATATACTTGTAATCGTTATATATATATATATATATATATATTTTTTATTTGATAATCCCTATATTTTGTAGAATATGAAATATATATAACTATATATATATATATATATATATCAGAATACAGTTTATGTACCATATTAACACATAATATTCTATAATGGGAATAATATATATGAGCGGGTTATATATAATCATATATATATACATGACTTCATATATAAAATGAGTTTATATATATTATTTTATAATGCCATATATATACAGAATTTAGAGAGAGAGAGGTGAGAGGTTCAGAGAGCGATTCTTTGGTCAAAATACAAATAAAAAAGGTATAAACTTCCTTTCCAACCCCACCCCCGCCCCGTGGAAAACCAGGTTGTTTCTGACCATATAGAGTGAGAGCAAATCGAATAACAAGTCCCTCCAGAGAGAGCTCTCGAGAAATAGAGAATGAAAACCAAAATGAAATAGTCTGGAACAACAGCATCCAGATTCAATGAACTTCTGGGAGGGTTGTGGGGTTTTTTTGGAGATTTTCTGAGTCAAGGAAAAAATCCATGAAAGTGTGAATGATTATTTTGTCCCTCTGACACAGTTTAAATGATTAATAGAAAAAAATCTTAATTTAGATAACTCTCCCCTGAAAAAGATGCATTTTATTTAACGTAAAACTAAACTCGACAACTTTCGATTCCTCATGTCATTACTGTGTTTCCATATTTATCTCTCTCTCTCTCTCTCTCTCTCTCTCTCTCTGGCTCTCTCTCAACTCTCTCTTTTCTCTCTCTCAGGTAAGGAAACAAGAGTTGAAATTGAAAACTGTTTTACAAGAATATCTTTGTATGAAAAACCCTGACTGACAAAAATTCAATTTACACTGTATTACTGCAAAAATTGATGTTTTACGAGTACTGTTCTAGGCAAAATAATATCAGGACCCTATGACCTTGAAAATTTTGTCTGTAATATCAGGATCATGTGACCTTGAAAATTTTGTCTTTCTCTTTTTGCTAATAATATTCATTAAACATTAAGATGTCTCCCCTAACATGGGATGGCTCCAAAGAAACAATACAACGGCTACTGTCACATTCAATCTTTAAATGCTGAATCCAGAATGAAACTTCATAGATCAGACCCTCTATATTACTAACCCGATTCACTCACCCTGGCCACCCAGGGCTCCTGGAAACAGCCTTATAACCTGTCCACACTAAGTCGTTCACCTTTATCTTGCGCCTCAGATATATATTGCTCACATCTGAACATATATTATAAACATACATATGTATATCAGCGGTCAATATATGGAACGGCATATAACATGCATATGTATATAAATAAATATATGTATATATTTAAATATATTCATTTTCAAAATATATACTTCCATCATCAAGTTAATAAACTTGAAAAACTGCAATTAACAAATCACCTTGTTTTATCAATATATTCAGACTTCCACAGATTGTTTGACCAATAAATATAAAGAAAAACGTGGATTTTATATATATATACAGATAGAATATATATATAATCATTTGACTTCTTCTTCACTTGTCTCGCTGTACTATCATCATGACCTTTACAACTGATTGGAAATCCAGCCCTTCTTTTTATATATGTTAACAGAGAACATTTAGAGACTCAAGTTCTTGTACGGATGAAACTCTCCCCCCCCACCCAGGACAAGAACTCAGGACTGCACAAGGCCATTAACCCTCCGGCTCCACTGAATGAGTAAGAAAGTGGATAGCCTTTATGAAGGAACCCCCCTACGTACAGACTGACGTTTCCTGTAAACAGGACAAGTCCACCCACCTGAAATGTCTTCAGACTTGACAACAAAGTAATGCGTTTTTGACCTATGCAGCCACGTCATCCTTTTTATCCTCATCACCAAAATTCATTCTAAAACTGAGGGCCACGATGGGTCCTGGCATATGATTGATTGCTAACTCCTTTTAAATAAAATTTTTTCACCTATTTCTGTCGAAAAAGAAAGTTAGTTGATAATAAGTTTTCGTTGAATCCGACCCTCTTGGCACCACATGAACAATCTGGATGGACTACGAGGACGCATTAACCTTTTCAAATCCTAAGCAATTAATTAATTATCTTGTGGTTCTCATCTCCTCCCCCCCCAAAAAAAACGTCGAACATTGCAGGTGTTTGTACTAGGTTACGTGAGGTATCCACAAACCCATGCCATGTCAATGTGAATATGCGTTTGTCGCATTTCCGCCATTATTGCATTGACTTTTAATCATATACTGTGATTGAGCCATCTTCAATCAGTATACTGGTTCCAAACGTCACTTTAATAAAGCAATTCAAGTCAAGAACTGAACATAACCGGAGATACAACAACATGACTGGGAACGCCTAACTTGATAAAAAGCTATGCTGGCAATCTCCTTTTAGGCCTAGTCTTCGACTTGATGCTCTATATTTATCTATATAAATATATAGTTTATATATATATATATATACATATACATATAACATGCCTCATATAGAGGCCTATTGGATATAACGTTTACAAGTCTTCCGGCCTGACACACCTACATAATATACCTGTAAAATAATCACAAATTTCGTGGCGACCATGAAACTCTGATTCAGAGGTGTCCATATTCATGGAGTACTTATTCTTAGCCTTAATAAATTAACTTACCTCAATAAACAGCACTGAAATATTGACTGTGGACAAACAAACATGGCTGAACGGAGTTCATGCTACGATCCGACTGAAAACCTACTAGACTGATTTAGGCCAATCACAATGGTCCAAGAAACTCCCTATTCTCTTTAGGAGTGTTGCATTTCTGATTTTGAGAGAGATATCTCAAGTCTGAATACAGACATTGCGAGAGTTAAAATTCTCAGTAATGAGAAACGACCCTCCTAATATCACTTTTACAAACAATGGATGTTAAAGTGGGACAACAGTCAAATTGGCAAGATTCACAGAACAATGAAAATTGAGTCAAAGGGAGCCTTTTCAAAATCTTCCAGACCCTCGCAAGTGCAATGATGAGAGAAGACAACGCCCTCATTGAGTTACAGGTTTCAAATGTAATTCCAGGGAAACTTGGAATGATCTCCCCAGCCCTCTGGTCTGGCAGCTGCATGTCAATATTGTCTTTCTTCTTACCAAACCGCCTGATTCTGCCAACTCCAGAAGTTAGAACCTACTTGACGGGGTTTAAAATGGTTATTTGAAAGGTAAAATGTTCTGCCAGAGAGAAACAGAGCATTTGTGAAGAGGTAGGTAACAATGGTTTCGTGAGGCACATGAAAATTATCCTTGTACTTTCAAGTAATTAGGTAAACAAACACGAAAGCCAAAATTTTCAAAGTTTGCGCAGGCATACGGATCTAATTTGTTGTCAGTGACTATAATGCTTTCAGAAACCATTCAATCGTTCAATTTCACCATTATTGACAACACAAAAAGTAAAAAAAAAAAAAAAAAAGGCCAAATATCTGTTTAATTATTTTAGTCTGCCCATTTAAGTACTGCATCAGTGGGCAAAGGTAAACATTTTGTGTGTGTGTGTGTGATTTATAACGTGAGTAAAAGTAAAGTATTGCCATACTTTTACCAGACCACTGCTTATTAAATGGAAAAATACAAGGGCTGGGCCCGCATTTTTTTTATTTAAAACCACAGGTTATTGTCAACCTACAGCTTTTGTAAACCAGAAACTTAAATCTGAGACAAATTTTTGTCAATCATATCTCTCTAACTCTTCATTGCATCCATTTGTAAACAACTTGAGACCACAATGACGAAACTGAAAGTCTCAACCAACCCTGGCAACTAATGGATATGTCATCACCTTATAAAAACAGTAGAACAAAGACAATATTTGATAGCCCACTGACACTTTCCGGCCTCCCTCCAGCTGAATCATTAACTGACATTTGATAAGGCCAAACAATAAAAATTCAGCAATTCAAGCCCTTGGAAACAGGAGGTTGGTGGGTTGTTCATTCAAGATTGAAACTCCAGGAAACAAAAACAAAAACACACGCACATAAAAAGCCCAGTAGCGAAAAATCAGTCCATCTATCGTCGGATAATTATTTTCCATGTAACTAGACTACATTAAAAAAATCTTTCAAATTGACAATTGTTCACTGGGAAGGAATTGACATTGTACATTATCGATATCACAATCAGGGTGAAATTTTTCTATCACAAGATAAATAGATTCTCTAATTCTTTTATTGGCCGGCAGAGTAGTCTAGCCTTGTAAAGACCGTATCTGTCATCTCGTCCAATGAAAACTAAGAGAACCAGCCATCAAACAGATGATAAACAAGGTTCAAATTCTTCGTGGTAGAACTGTGGACCAAGCCCATCAGTTATATCAAAATATAATCATTAGTAGGTTAGGCAGCAAGATTTAGAACCGAACTGCAGGAATAGATTCAAAGAAAATGGCTAAAATGAGTGTAGTTTACCGGTCGATGACTCATATAAACACCTTTTTATTCAATGACTGCAGGTACCTTCCAGATGCAGCAGCCCTTACCCCAATGAGTGCTTGTCACTAGAGAGAGAGAGAGAGAGAGAGAGAGAGAGAGAGATTATTTTATGATCACCTCGGAGACACACTAACGTTTTTCTGTCAGCTCACTGCGTCTGCCATTATAAACAATTGAAAATAAGTATCGGTTAATTCCAAATAGATGCCATTTACCTTTAACTAAACACAAAATTATGATGAAAGAGAAATAACAAAAAAAATAGAGAGGAGCTCAACATCAGAACAGAACTACGAGAGCCGGGGCAGGTCTCTCAATACGCGTCAAAAGCGACTGTTTTTCAGGAGGAGACGAGGTTTTAGTCAAAGTGAGTTAGTGTTTATTTCAGAAAATGGGTCATCTGTTTAAAAAAGGTTTGATTTGAGAATTGGAAAAAACAAAAACGTCATAAATGCTAAACATGTATTTTTTAAATGGACGTTTTCTCTCTACCCAGTGAGGTGGAGCGACGATGGAGGGCAAAACAAAACATCGAGAGGAAAATACTGGAGGATTAAAAATTGGCATAGAACCCAAATCACTTGATACTGTTCACGAACGCTCCTATTTTAGCCCACAGTTCAGATCTGTATGCAGGCAGAAAAATAAAAGTTACTAATTGACCGATTGAAAATTTTTCGGCATAAACTTTTATCAAGACTCATCGGATAAACCCGAAGGTTGGCAAGTGTATATTTTATAACCCAACTAAAGTTTGGCACTCAAGTATTATTTAGTAAAACAAATTCGAAAGTTTTTTTCATTATACGGAAAAACATCAAGTCGCCGATGCCCAACCGAAATGATCACATACATGTTTGAAAACAATTCGTTTGTAAACGTAATATGACGTCAAATGGCCTTGTCCATTTGTTAGACGGTGAATGGATATTTTACAGTCTAAGACAACAAAAAAATGATAATGGCCAGCAGGATAGGATATTATATATCTTAGTTTAACCATACCCTGAGCTGATTAACAAGCTCTCTAGGGCTGGCCCAAAGGATTAGACATTTTACGTGGCTAAGAACCAACTGGTTACCTAGCAACGAGACCTACAGCTTATTATGGGATCCGAACCACATTATGACGAGAAATGAATTTCTATCACCAGAAATAAATTCCTCTAATTCTTCATTAGCCGGGTAGGAGAGTCGAACGCTGGGCCAACAGCGTGCCAGGCGACAGCTCTATCCACCCCTCCAACGAAGAACTAGCAGGATATGGAATTGTTCCCGTGGTTGCAAGACTGCATTTGTGCTACAGCTTGCCACTTTGTATACAAGCGAGAAGACCTGTGGAAAGATTTACTATAGTGTGAATAGATAATTTTTTCTATAGTGGGTAATAGTTACTTGGCCACCCCAGAAGTGTGGGCAGGAGCTGTTGTTAGACAATCCCGACCTCTTCCTAGAGAGTTACGATGAAGACATTTTGTAAATAAATTATGTATAGTGTTAGACGTTTTATTTGTATATCTAATACATATTTATTGAAACGCAATCATTATAACGATATGTTCCTCATTCAAACTGATTCCAATGTATTTTCCTTTCCATGCATATCAATGCGCTGTACAGTAAATCGTGTTACGTTTGATTGATATTAAGTAGGTAAATAATAGCTTGCCCTCAAAATCTTGACTCCTACCATTACCTTTTATTTGCAGCGAGTAGCCTATACGAGCGCTGTTTAGGGTGCTGTATGATATAAATAAAAAAAAAAAAACAAAGAAAAATAACAATGGGTTACATTAACTGAAATAAAACAATGGCGTTGACCTTTACACCTCTAACAGTTGAGGGAAACGAGGTATCATTGCTTTTCATTTGAATTCTACTTCTAGTGGCCACTCCTGACTTGCTGCAAATAGAAAGCTATAGTGTCGAAACCTGAGGTAAAACGAAACAGATTGGCTTTTTGTACTCCCGCCCTGAACAGATGTAGATCTAACAAATAACCTATAGACTGGTTCAATATGTGGATGAATTACATACACTGAATTATTTGTAAAGTATTAACAATACAAATATCAAGAAAATGGAAGAATTCCAAGCTAACAACTTAGTTCAACAACTGCTGTGAAAGTTACGATGAAACCTCCACAAAAATAATAATAATAATAATAATAATAATAATAATAATAATAATAATAATAATAATAATAATAAAATTGTTATAATGCTCGCCATCATTGATATCGCTGAAAACCTAGGATGGGTACTAATATCAACTGATGAATATGTCATCAGTAAATTAGGCAGGAAACCACAATGAAGAGACGTTTTCCCTTATGTAAACTTCTCTTCACTGTGGGTGAGCCTCATGACGTCATAGGTTAACGTCATTATTGTGTTTCAAAAACCCTTACCTGCGATTTTGATGGCTCTGGCATAGGAAACACAGTTTTACTCTGATAAGTACCAGAACTACTGAACTTAGGTACTAAATAATACTTGCAAAAATTAGGCAGGGTTATAAAATATACACTTGACAACTTTCATCTTTATACGATGCTTTGATAAAAAGGTATTGCCGAAAAACCGTGTTTCATCGGCTCTGAATCCCTTAGTAAGTTTATCTTATATCACTATTACATGGCAGGGAAAAACTATGATTTTACCTTCCAATAAATCTGTCAGGTTACATAAGATGGAATTCATTCACAAAAGAGATGCCCAAGATACGAAGAGTAACCATAAATAACTAAAGGCTGCGGACAAGTATATTTATTCACAACCAGTTATACCGTATTGTAGGCCTCTAATTGAAAATACTTTGGCATAAATTTTAAGTTACACTATTAAAAGGAAGATGCACTGGTAAAAACAAAATAACAGGACTGTTTTCGTTGTTTCCTTTACCTATCATTGCCCTCTATGTACCGTCAAGTACGCTCAATATTACTGAATTCGAAAACAAAACAGTGAAGCATTGAGCCGTACAATTAAAAAGGGGCAAATCGACAAAGTTTTTCAGACTGCCCGTAAAGAGACAATTTGCTTCAAAGCAATTTCATTGCCAAACTCTGCTACTGATTTTATATTAATTTTCTCTATTACCAGTGTAACCGTCCGTACGAGGAAAGATAATGTATAGATATATGCACTGCTAACCATTGTAAATTAATAATTTCTTGGCAGTGAGATAACGAAGGAGATAGATTACGAAGGCTGACTTCATGTGAAGGTGACTGGAAGATAATGTTTTTTTTTTATATACTTTTTCAGGAATAAATATCGTATATGGTGACAAGGAGCAAATAAGCAATTACATGGAAAGTGAGACATAAAAGACAACACAGGATTAAAATACATGAGGAATTCCCGTGGAGACGGTGCTGGAATGCATGAAAGGACTACTGAATAAAGTTTGCTTTACTGAAGCGAGGCGTTGCTGCTGCATGTGGATGAGAGGAAACTCCTTTAAAATCAGTGGCAGAGTTTAACAGCAAATTTCCTTTCCAGCAAATCGCCTGTTTACGTGTGGTTTGAAAAATTTGGTTATTTACCTATTTTTCTTGTTTGACTTCGAATTCCGACTAAAATCTGAATAATTTAGAAGTATAATAGTTCACAATTTCCAAATTTATTTCTCTATATTTTATAATTGAGAAAACTGAGATTCACTGTGAAAGTGAACAGATTGATGATATCTAAAATTATCATTGCCTCCAGTATCAATTTATTTCTTCCTCTGTGCATTACTATTAACACTCATTAACTCAAGTTCTGCATTTATATTAACACTCATTAACTCAAGTTCTGCATTTAACTTCACAAGGTTTAATACCGCACATTTCTCCCGAGGCATTATCTAAGCTGCTAACAATCAGAGGAATTAACACTGAACTGAAGAGAAATCCTCAAGCAATGGAGACTAGAATTACCGGCCTTATAATAAAAGTAACTTGTAATCTCAATCACTAGACTTTACCTTCACTATTTTTTTATTTTCATATTTTTCTTCGTTGAATTCTTTTAAGTTCTCTAGGGTTAAAATATTAATTTCCTTGCAAAACCAGTAAGTAGAATTACTATTTAAAAATTCTTGTGAGGTATAAGCAAAATATTTCCGAACTCTAGAATATAATCCGCTTAGGCCGAAGTAACCTACCCACAGAAATGTTCAACATTCCCTGGGCCAATGTGGGCTGACAGAGGTGAGGCAGATTGCAATCTTCAAGGCAGCACTTGAATATAATGAAAGAAGGCTCTACAAAATGCACCCTACAAGAACAGGTATCTTTGGAGAATGAAAAATTGACCAGAAAGACATACCTTAATGATCTGAACAACAGGCGTCCTAGAAAAACTGAGTCCCAATATCTTATCACCGTGTCCCAATAAATTTAATGACGATAAGTCAGGGACCAGACATGCTTATATTAATGCTTCGGTATCTCTTGAAATATTGAAAAGCTCGATTCCTGACACACATTTTCAAGATAACTGTGCAGGAAACAGGCAGTGATGAGGAAGAGAAGCACTTACTCGAACACCTTAGGCTGAAACATTGCAATGCATGGCATTAACCATAGTCATCACTGCATGAAGCCGATGCTTGATAAATAAAGCAAAAAATATGCACAGATAAAGATGAACGTCTTAGGGCTGAGAGAGAGAGAGAGAGAGAGAGAGAGAGAGAGAGAGAGAGAGAGAGAGAGAGAGAGAGAGAGAGATGAAGCAGCAGGAGAAACATCTGAATATTCGTCGGAATGCTATTCTTAAAGGATATCTCTGGCTCCGCCCTGGAAGGAAACTGAAGCCGTGATAACGTCGAGATGGATTTCGGCGTCGGAAACAATGGCCAAATCTTTTTTAAGAATTAAATTAAAATGAACAAACTGTGGATATGCTTGTTTTACTCACAAGTAAAATTGATGGTACGACTATATTGATTCTAAATGGATTTATATCCGTCGAAGATTTAGAGACAAAGTAAGACTTGAGTCATTACCATTCAAAACTACTAGAATGAACAATCACATATTTGCCATTTAATATGATTTTCATTCGTTTCACCTTCATAAATGGCCTGTAATCCGTTATAAGTAATCTCAGAAGAATGTCCAACAGCCAATTTAATCTTGTACAAATAAAGATGAAACACTGAACATCGATGAGCCTTTCCCATCTGCCAGTTTTCTATCTACTTCTCAGATGCAAAGATAACCTACAACAGAGCCCGGATTAGGAGTGAAAGGCGAAATATAATAATAACAGTATTACTAATTCCATTATTTATTCCTTTACGAGTGGAGAAATTACATAAAACTAAGGAAATTTATTTTGAGGAATTTCTCCAAGAAAACCTTTTAACTCACAACCTTCCGTCATCTCTAAAAAAACAAAAATTAAAGTTGCCAGATGTGACGATTCTTAAATTGCTATGTTGAAACAGACAAAAGATCTTGATCTGTACTGGTACCAATAACGGAGGCCGTGTCACGTTAAAGTCAACGAATCTGGTTCATCAGTTCTCCTAAAATAGTTAGCATAGACTATTATGATGACATCAAACTCAGCTAGCCCTAGAATCTTTGGGATGGATAAACTTTCAACTTTATACATCAAAATGGTGGTCTGCCTAGAAATATCTACGATAAAAATAAAACGGGTGGATTTTAGGCCTTCAGGGTAGATAAAACTTTCTGTAAAATTAAGTTCTTCATCAGTTTTCAGTTACCGATATAAAGTGGCAGCGGCAAGACCAGGCAAAAGCTACTATGAAAAACTTAAAATAAAAACGCCAAAAAGCGCCTACTTTTACATCTCAAAGAGAGAAAAACCATACTTTTTTCTTTTCGTTTCTTTACAAACGATTTAAAATAGAGCTGGTATCTCATGATATAATATTCAAACTCAAATAAAAGCCACATTTTTCTATGGACAGATGAGGGCGTCAGCCCAAAAGGCCGGAGTGTGTACTGCCATTATCTGATACGTAATACATTCCACCAACAACACAGTTGTTTCGGTAATGGAAAACATTAAATCTGAATAAACACGACTCGCATTGCACTCACAGAACGTCAACAATGAAACTGTCACGGGTTCATATTCAACTAGGGCAAAGGCGCGTTCCCTTACCAGAGGATTTTGAATTATACTTAATGCTAATATAAAATACACTTCCATTAGTGAACACAAACAAATATCAGGGCACAAAGAACCATCAACAAATTTATTTCGGAAAAAAACTGAATAACTCCTTTCCTAAAATGCCATTCTATTTGATTTATCACAAGGACCAAATGAAAGTATTTTACAACAGGAACACAAGCCTTGAATGCTATTCATTCCAAGCTGTGCTGACAATTAAACAAGCATGCATACATTCATACATACATACATAAGTACACACATACACACACCCATATTATATACATACAATATATATATATATATATATATATATATATATATATATATATATATATATGTATATATATAATACAATCTGAGAGGATCTGATCTTGTTTCCCTCCCCTGGGTGACAGTAGGGGAGACACAGCCACCCATCCCCTGCAAGCCGGTTTGTCCGCCCAGAGTGGGGCGGGGTGGGTAGGGGAACGGGAGGTAGGGGGAGACATCCACCCTCCTTCTGCAAACCTGTTTGTCCATCCCTGGTGGGGGAGGGTTAGGTAGGGGATCGGGGGAGTAGGGGAGATAGCAGGCCCGGGTTCCAGCGCGCGTGGCGCGCACCGGTAAGCTCGTATATATATAATTGCTCTAGGAAGGGGGAGCTCAACTCAGTGCGGGTCCCAAGCCCGGATAAATAGGGAAAGGTGGAGTCAGGAAAGGTATTCGTCCGTAAAATATTTGCAAAAGTAGTTATGAAGTGATCCGTTCAAGAAAGAAACAATGGAGGAGGCTCATTAAAAACAGCAAACCCAATTAAAGATTAAGGAAGGATCATAACACCGCACTTTTAACGTCAGAATGCTAAATCACAGGAGAGAGAGAGAGAGAGAGAGAGAGAGAGAGAGAGAGAGAATTACAAAAAGAAATTGGCAGAAAAGTTTAAAATTCAGAATTTGAGTCCAGGTCAACAACAAACGTGACACATTACCGAGGAGGCAGATTCCACTTCATAATCGAAGCAACGACAATATTAATAATTTCATTTCTGAAAGTAATTCAGTTCTAATTGGGTCATAGTAGAGAGTTACTTAGATTATTCACTTAATGTAAATGACTCTGAATATGAGCAATACAATTCCGTCTGGAGCACGAAACTGCAACACATAATAGCGTTATGGTATCATTGAATTACAGCGTCGCATCAAATCGAAAACAGATTTCATGAAGGGACAATAACCTTGTTTTCACCGTTCTGCACCGCTGCATGTTCTTGGGAGTTAACTGCTGTTCGTCAACCTTAGCCAAACTGATAATTTGGTCTGTTTTCCCAAGGTAGTTTGTATTTTACATTTCAACACTGAATCAAATATTTTGGAAATTATGTCAAGTGTTACGGAAAACCATTAAAAATTGCAAGCACTATTATCTCAACAACAACAAAAAATCCAGCAGAAAAAAGATAAAGCTGTTTATCATACTCCTTTCCCAGATAAACATTTTACAAAACGGCGTTCATCTCATATTCTGGCATTTTTACTTCTCTTGGTATCTTCCTAACCGGATGAAATAGGAAATTTCCATTTTTATATCTATGAATAACCGTAAATCTGGGACTCTCAGGGTCAGAGTTTCTGAATTTAAATCTTTCTTGAAATTTCCAATGATACACCGAAAAATCTGCACTACAGTCTTGGAAGGCTTAAATTCTTAGAATACAAATGCTAATTTCAAATCATCCATTTATAAACAAAGAATCGAAGATCAAAAAAAAAAAAATCAATGGCTTTCTGATCTCAAAGGTCAAGATTATGAACTACGAGATATGTAAATGGTGTTGCTTGTATGTCTGTAGAAGTATTATAATAAGAGTAAAAAGAAGAGAAGAAAATCTTAAGGCAAAAAACTGAAAGTAAAGCAATAAACAGAGGCATATTTTTTTTCATTTAATATTTGCGTATCAGTGAATAATATGGAAGCGAATAAAAGCTATATGAACGAAAAATGGAAACTTGGCCCAGACAGACCACTGGAAAAGAAGTGAACTAAAAAAAAAAAAATCTCAAAGATCTAAATGAGCAATAACACCACAATATAGTAAGCCTGGCCTTACAATAAACTTATAACGATTACTTTGGTAATCATCGATCCAACTTAATCACCTTGTTACAAACCAGAAATGAAAATTGCGATTCTGTGATGATGTTGAATGACAAAATAACGGGCAAGTGGGTGCCAGTGAAAATTTTGCACGAAATTTATTTAACTTATTTATTTGTCAGTAATTAAGTTGTATATTTTCTAAGAGAATGTGTCATTTGTTTACCTGGTGGTAATTACAGTCAGTTTTTTACTACTTGGTTAAAGATAAATTTAATTCATATATCTTGTCTTGTCAAAGATATAAAAGGGTCATAATAACATCTTAGAAAAAAAGGTCAGGGTATTTGCACCCAGTCTTCAAGAATCAACAGTAAGTTTCAGGTACGTGCTGATGTAAACTCGGGGTCTGTATTCAAATATGTTTATCACTTTGAATCTGTTAAATCCTTATACTGTTGGATGGATACAGCACTGTGGCTGTGATTTTGAAAAAGGAAGACACAGTAAGTCCCTATAACTCTCTCCGAAACGGACTTTAGGGGACTTTGAATTCCGTTTGCATGTTGTCATTTTCACTACAGGCTTCTCAGTGACACTTCTACTGGAATACAAAACCAACCCAGTTCTCTCCTTCTCGCAGCCATTTCCATCCCAACCATACTTGCCAAAGCAATCCGTCAGCCCGTATTTGTTCTGTTTCCAGATATATAAAGAAAACTAATGTACAGAAAATTAACATTCAAAACAACCATTTCAAACATCTCCTTCCTCACATTCTTTACTCTAACCCTCCTGTATTTCGCCATGTTTTAGACATGTGCCTCTTTTAAAAGACTATGGCTTCCATCTAAAATACAAGAACTTGCATGAGTTTGTTAAAAGGATATCATGCAAACGTCGTATAGAGAACCTCAGCAGATTTAGACGCAGGTAACTAAAAAAAAAAAAAAAATGTGCCTACCTTTGGAATGAAATGCGTATGTAGTCTCAAGTTAAAAACAAAACTGCCAATGACTGTATACTCAACTAATGTGACAACATTTCCCATAGCGCACTTAAACACATGTACTAGACTCTTCAATATTGAAAAAGTAAATGCCAAATTATAGTTTATATAAAGACACATCTAGTTTGTAAAGCTTTCGATAAGCTACATAAAAACTTTTGTTTCATTTGGAAAATGAGTACTCTTGCTCAACCTCCACCACATAGCTTCACTTATTACAGGCTTCATCTTGGACAATTTGAGAGTGTTCATACCTCTGAGAGAGAGAAATTTTTCTGATCCTCAAGAGAGAGAGAGAAAGGAAAGGTTTCTCAAATGAAAAGAGTTTCCCATTGATTTTTATGCCCTCATTCTGGTTGGTCTTGATTTTTCTCCTAGAATAGTCCCCGCGAAGCAAATACAAATACAATTCTTACAGATTCAGATAACGCATTCTAAAGCTAGGTTAAGTTCAGTATGTTGAAGTAATATTTTCTTGATTGTCCTAATATGCACCATGAATCTGTTTACTGAGAGTGAAAAATAGCAATGCTAGCTTAGTGCAATGACACTGGTTATTAAAGTCCCATATAACCCAGGAAATACATAGAAAAAAATTACCCTACATTTTTAACCTTCACTGTCAAAGTGATATTTTTTTCATAATTGCTATTATTAAAATTAAAGGCACTTCTTTGGTATAACAATTTATATACATAATGTTTATACTTACACTCATATATATATATATTTTTAAATATATACATATATATATATATATATATATATATATATATATATATATATATATATATAAACTATATATAATTTATATTTATGTATTTTTGTGTTCCTTTTCTTGCCAAAAAACGAAACATCATTGAAATAAAACCAATCGAGAAAACTTTATGGTATATGCTACAAAAAAATAAAACAGGTGCAGGTTTACTGACCATATATCCGTGAGAGCAACAAATTAAATAACAAAGCCCCTCAGTGACGCACCTCCGTCCAATAACGTCAATGAAAACCAAAGAAACAGACCGGCAACGAGAGCTCCAGCTTTAGCTTTGGGGAAACATGTAGAAAGGTGAAGCTTAGAATACGTTTTCCAGGGGAAATTTTTATCATACTGATTCTTATATTATGCTGATTCTCTATAAATGAGACTTATATGAATACAAAAATCACACTACGTTGATTTTCGAAATCCTGTACTAATATATCTTTGATTCTCTCTCTCTCTCTCAATCTCTGGAATGTCTCTCTCTATCTCTCTCAGGCTAGTGCTCTAAAAATGGAATAAGAATCAATAAAAGAGTGAAATCCTGAATTTGGCCATTTATATAGATATACATATGATTATATATATCAAAATACTGGACGAAAACCTAATGAGGATGATTCAAGTCTAAAAAGTAAAGCTATTAAATGTCCAAACGGCTACCTACGAGTTCCTTTGGGATCTATATAAAATCTTCAGATAAAATATTAATTATTACACTTCAAGGATAAATATTTTCACAAACTCATTGGCAGAAAACGTGCTAAGGAACAGAGTATTTACTCGAGCAATAGTCGAAATGACACCTGTAACAAAAGGGAATCGTCACGTGGGAGCAACATTCTTGCTCATTCCTGATAAAAACACCGGGACATTACTGCACACGGATGCGCGGGTTTGAGCTTCTTGCAGTGTAAGTGTTGAGTAGCATCCTTATTATGACTCCAGACCTGTGAAATATTACCAGCTTATTCCCATTTCAACTAGTAGTGCAACGCTGCATGCAATATGCGCGTACGATGTCAAAACGAAGCTTTATCTAGGACACAATATAAATAGTTGAAGATCACATACAAGTCTTCTGCAAGCTTTAGGTATCACATCCAATACAGGAAAGTCATTGGAACAATAATGGTATTATAAATGGGAAACAGGATGTGAGCAGTACTGAATAACAAACGAAGTCGCGATAAAGAGATCCAGAAAATAAAGACGAAGTTACAAGGATCTAAAGGTTGAACTGGAAGGAGGAAACTCCACGGATACATTAAGACGAAATAGTTAGAGAGGATGAACGGCCAGCAAGATCGACGAAAGGAAGCAGGAATAGAAGTCAATAAAAGGTTAGATTAGTTTCATACGCCTCATCCAACAACAACAACATGAGCAACAACAACAAAAGCGACAAAATTACCGTAATCAACAAAACCTTCCTTCTGCTAACATCCGTTTTATATCTCAGCCAGAAGTCGATGCTTTCAACAACAGCCAATTCTGGTTATGGCCTCAACACCAGTCACTCTAATACGGGAAAGCAGAGAGAGACAGAGAGAGAGAGAGAGAGACAAGAGAGAGAGTTGAGAGAGAGAGAGAGAGAGAGAGAGAGTTATGTTTAGATTTTACCTCTTATCTGGAAATGGTTGCAAAAGGTATTCTGCAGTTTTCCTTTCTGAACTGAGAGAGAGAGAGAGAGAGAGAGAGAGAGAGAGAGTATTTTGTTCAGATTTTCCCCTGACCATTGGAAATGGTTCCAAAGGTTTTTTATATCATTCCTTTAGAACATTTAGAGAGAGATTAGAGAGAGAGGAGAGAGAGACAGATGAGAAGACTTGCGTTATCAGTATTTTCAGTCCTTTGAATTTATGAACTGCAACTGAAAATGCCATTTAATTCTATTTAGATCATATATAAAATAAAGCTTTTTAAAAAGGAAATTGGCATTATCAGAAAACATTTTGTAACATCCTGAAATTAATTATTATTTTCTCAAATGTCTTTTCATGGATGAGTTTTCGTTTGCCTACGTTTATTTCGAAAGCTCGCTTGACTGTCGGTCTTATATTTAGCCTCTTCCTTATTTTTCTGCATCATCGTAAGAATAACTCTATTCTTTTTATAGGTTCAAAATAACCTTTATAACCTTCGCACGACTCAGTTAAGCTTAGAGGATATTTTCTCCGTAAAAATTGCAGTACACTCTTTCCCCTCTTTAGAAGAGCAGCTTCTCACTATTTTAGCTACAAATGTTACAATATCCATTCACACAGTAAGGTACGCAATGAATTAGAATAAAATGCTTTCAACATCACAGAACAAATACGATGATTTCAATATGATGGCACCTGATAAAGCTCTTTTCAGAACGACTGAGTTTACAATTAATTTTTGACGCCCAAATCAAAAATGATAAGGACCTCGATTCTAAAACGATTGTTTTTTGTTCATAATAGCTGGTATGCAATGGCGTCAGTGATCTTCGTAGTTGCGACGCCAGAAAAAAATAATTAATTAATTAACTATCAAGTACAATGAAAGAGGAGATAGCCTGACGATGCGCATAACATTATACCCAGAACAAGAAAGGGATTGCATCGTAACCAGAAGGGTGTTTTTGGACAGCAGTTGTTTCACGTACATAAGTTTGTTCGTTCTATGTCAAACGCTTTTCCTGTAAAAGTATTTTTAATTTGGACAGAGAGAGAGAGAGAGAGAAGAGAGAGAGAGAGAGAGAGATCAGCGCAAGATGCAAAGTTTTTAAAATGTAATACCATTTGAAGACTGAAGATTAATCATTGAAATTCTGTGTTGCCATATATTTTTATATTTATATGAAAATGAATGGATATTATCTACATCCCTTCAGGTGATATACAAATATATATATATATATAAATATATATGATATATATATGATTATCAGATATTCTATATATATATATATATATATATATAACATATATATATATATATATATATATATATATATATATATATATTTTTTTATAATATTTACGCTGTTAGCCCTCGAACATTTAGGATAGAAATATCAGCCTGACTGAGACAGGAAATTGCTTTGTCCCACCTAGGAAGCGTCTTCAGTTCAAACTTTATCATCCGTTGGAGAAAGGGAATAGTAGCATTTAGGCATTTAACCCCATAGGCTGGAAAGTTTGTAAACAAAATATGTTAGGGCATTAGGGACCTAAGCCTCAGAGGGGTTTACGCTCAATGACCCCCTAGTTATGGTGGCCCTTAAGCTTTATTCTATGCATTCGACGATGCCTTTGTCAAGGTCGGATTGCCGGGGCGGTATAAGCCCTCCTCTGGCGGGGAACGGCCGAGGTCGGTCAGAGAGATTCCAGCGGTCACTAAACGAGGTGACGCTGCGTGCGTGTCCGAACGATATTCTTTATTCTTTTATTACTTTTCCTCCTACGTCTATCTTAATTAGTGAATTGGGAAGACTGCCAGAATACGACTCCTGGAGGTCCCTCGTTTCGCGCAGCGACTTCGACATTCCACGGTAAGTCCGATTCTTGTTGAAGCTTCATCGATTGACTAGTACTTTTCTGTATTTCACATTTTTCTTTGTTTTCTTCCTTCAGCCACCACTTAGGGTATATGTGTTTACAAAGTCTAGATTAAGCCTAATTATTTTATTGTTAGCTTCAACCCCATTATTCCAGTAAAATACCTAGGATTTAGGGGTATTAAAAAATCAGGTTAAATCTCGATGCTTTTGGTATGCCTCGCGTCCGAATGTTTGGGAGAACCGTTGCGTTTAAAATCAAATTCATCTCAAATATTCTTTGTTAAGGTTAATAACCCTTAACTGGCGACCTTTGGCTAATTAACGTCTGTCTTTGAGGTTAACTTTTGGCTTCAAGTGACAGGTTACGTGTAATCTTGGTTTGCAGGGCCGTAAAATTTACGTAAATTGAATAATACATGATCAACCAAGACTCTCACACGCAACATTGGCGACCTTGCCAGATCTAAAAACATTTTAGAGAAAGAATCTGGAGAAAAGGAAATTAAATTACATTAATTCCAAAAAAAAAAAAAAAAAATAAAAATAAAAAATAAAAGTCAGATATTGAATTCCATTTCATTCTTCCAAACAAGGAACCAGGCATAATAATAAGCAGTAAAGAGAATAGTTATAATAACAAGTGTAGCGAGAATTAGCATAGGTAGGAAGGGTGTAGAAACAGAGTGAGAGACATAATTTATAACGAGAGACATAATTTATGAATGGCATTTTACTGTGTTGAGCATTCGAGTTAAGTCGTCCATAGTAACGTATCTTAAGGCTGAAATCGCGGAGCCCAGTTCATATACAAAGTAATTTAGTAATCGCGTACGGCAATTCCGATCGTTATTGTTTGCATATAGCGGAATCATTCAAAAACCGTGTCAGTGAAGTGGCGAACGAACGGAAGTAGTAATTTAATCATAAAATACATTTTCAGTAAAGTAAATTTGGTCCGTTCTAAATCACGCAAATCTATTCCATTGTTTGCCGAGGATGTTTTTCTGCAGAGAACGATAACAAAAAGACACAAAGTTGTTTGGTAATTTAGTTTTCCATCCATTAACGCAAAACGCTATGCATGATTGGTATATTTAAAGTAAAATCTGGATACCTGCATTTGTTTCGTTGTTTGAATTTGTGCTAAAAGAAAATACCCGCCTATCTTGATCGATTTGTCTTTTGAAACTTAGGCCTCAACTGTTTGGATTTTCCATGTCTTAAGACCTTGTTATTGTCATTTCTCTGTTGTGACCACTCTGCTCCCAGCCCTTTTGGAACTACTTTCTCGGCGAGTAGAAGTTAGACAGACTTCCGTAGACAAAAAAAAAAAAAAACCAAAAGATAATTTAGGCAGGGAAAGATAGGCCTTAGTTAGGAGTAATACCACAAGTTCCTATACGAATACCTACTATAAAAATCATATAAAGAAAATTTAAAATTTTTACGATAACTTTTGTGACGTCGGCTCCCGGAAAATTAAGATAATAAAGTAATCCCTAAGGAAGCAAGATCGACGATCTATATCATTTTATTAAGATCCATGCCATTGTGCATGTATAAAATCTTGTTTACATGTTCTTAAGCAGCAAGAAATTAGCTGATTGAAAATCTCTCTCTCTCTCTCTCTCTCTCTCTCTCTCTCTCTCTCTCTCTCTCTCTCTCTCTCTCTCTCTCTCTGCGTCATTCAAGTAAGCATTCTAACCTAAGTGTACGTGACCCTCTTCAAAGAAAAAGAACGGCCGACACTAGGCTAATTAATCTGAATACTTTAACCAAATAAAAGAAACACCTCTGTCCCACAATAGATGAGGACAAGTTAAGAGTAGCCTACTTACGATACAGTGATAAACTGTCGGTCACGAGTGAGGCCTGCTATCCAGACCGAAGCCAACAGTAGTTTTCACCCTCTGGAAAAAGAAGAGCCAGCACTGGGACCAGCCACTCACGAGGATCTTTAAGAAAGAAAAAAAAAAAAAAAACCAAATTCACTTTATTCCACAGTGCCAATAATTTGAAGCACTCATCACTGGAATAGCTTACTTCTCTATCTCTCTCTCTCTTCTTTTACCTTCCCTTTCTCTCTCATTCGATTGTTGCACTCTGCAGGGGTGTAGAGTGCCTTTCCTCCCATATAGCCTAGTTGGACTCAGTAGAGGGTCCTAGGGGACACATTGGCACCATAAGTGCCACCAAGCAAGAATCAGAAAAAATAAATAAAACAAAACCAAAAGGGAACACAGAAGAAAGTTCTTCTGAACCTAACCTGCACCAGTGCCTAGGGATACTGAGTGCCACCAGTGTGACCTGTACACGGCACACCAAACTACAGTGCCACCTTTTGAAAGGGTGCCACGCCATTGAAGAGACACTTCCTCGCTGCCCAAGTACGCCCAGTCGACCCGGTTAGACGCCCTTCCCCACCAGAACCATGGCAGCAGAGCATTATAAAACTTTCCTGGGGCTGGGGACGGGCGGCAGGTCTCACCGGCCTGAACTTACTACCTGGGTTAAGGAGCAAGTGGACGACTTGGCCAAGCGGGAGAAGGAAGAAAGACTCGAGCAGAGGAAGTATGAAGCCGAGCAGAGGAAGTATGAAGAAGAACGAAGGGTAAGGCAATATGAAGAGGGAAAGAGAAGAAAGAAGGAGACAGCATGAGTTAGCCTGCAAGGAAACTGAGTTAGCCCTAAAGGAGAAAGGAGCTCTGAGCTTGAGAGAGCGAAAATGGAGAATGGAAGCTATGGCTAGCCATCAAGCCTCCAGTCCTACACCTGCTGCATCAAACGCTCCAATTTCGAGCATCAATTCCCTAGTCCCCAAGTGGACTGAGGACGAGCCAGAAGCATGGCTGGAGGAGATCGGGCTCTTTTCGATAACTACAGCACCACGGAGACGGAGAGAGCCTTAATACTAGCCAAGCATATGGAGGAAAAGCCAGCAGCAGCAGCTTCGGCTCACTGGAGAAGAGCCAGAGAGGCGACATGGCAGAAGTTCGTAGAGTCATTACCAAGGCCTACGAAATAACCCCAGAAAAATGGAGACAACGGTTCTGAGGTCTTGCCAAGGAAGTCGGCTGGTCTTGGACAGAATGGGCATGTCACAAAACCCAGTCCGTACGCGCGCTGGTTCGACTCCTTGGCCTGCACGACGTTTGAGGGTCTTTTCAATCGACCATGCTAGAAGACCTTTTCCAATGTGTGCCAGGGCCTTGCAGTATATCTTAACGATAAGCAGCCCTCCACACTTATGGAAGCTTGTCGCATGGCTGATTCGTGGGAAACCTTCAATCAGTCGATAGCACCTCTCAGAAGCGAATCATCCCTCCGGCCTACCTCTCGAACTCCACTCGCCCAAGAATGGACTGCCTAGCAAGACCCTGTGCAACTATTGCAAGAAGGGGGCCACGCTGAAGCTGAGTGCCGATACAAACTTCGGCACTAATGGCAGCCTAACCCTACCAGCCAGAACTCCGCTCCCGATTCATCCGCTCAGCCCTCCCTCCAACAGTTACTGCAGGCCACCGAGCCCATCCAAAAGGCCCGTGCAAATCCTGTGGGGCTGCTAGCCACTACAATGCTGGATCTCCGGCCTGTCACATCATGTCCCCGCCACCAAATTTGTCAACCTAATCAGCACTTCATTTTCTGCGGCTGGTCCGCACTGGATCCTTTACCCGAGAGACTGAAACCCAGTACATCTCGGTGGCCCCTCTTCAGAGCACTAGCCTGCCCATGACCCCTTCCGGTCACAGTAGACACTGCGGCAGATATTAGCCTGATTGCCAGGGCCTGGGTGCCAGCCGGTGCTGTGGTTGAAAGAAACGCGGTGGGAAATGAAGTGGATAGAGGGCCACACTGCATTACCGTTCCTACGGTCCAACTCCAGGTTATGACACCTTGGGGGCACGATACCCCACCGCCTCGGCGTGGTAGGTGGAATTCGGCCGGAGGGCCTTCTTGTTGGCCGATCTTCTCTGAAGCCCGTCACCAACGCCACTCCGAGCCATCGCGTTACCTCCTCCACGGAGGCCCCATCTAAAACTCTCAACCATGACAAACCTCCACCTTCCGCCCACCAAGGTGGTCCGCGGAAGGGCACCACCCAACCTATTTCAGGCCTAGCCCTCTCCAATCGCGAAGGGCTGGCCCACCAAGAGGTCCTCCTCCGCGAAGAGAGATTCAGGAGGAGCAGTACCGCTGCAGGACGTGCAAGCGGCAGACCACTCCACAAATTGGGAGGGCTGCCCAAGCAACGCCCAGCGGTTGCCCCAACAAAACTTTAGGAGAGGCTAACATCTCCTGCTGGGGCAGGAATCTCTGCCGCAGCCAAACCCAAGTCGTCCGAGAGGTATTGCACCTCCGGACCCCTTGTCCGGCATGCCTGACCTCAACTGCTGCCAGTGCCACTTGAGCACTGAGCAGTGCCAGACTCCGTCCGCCACGGACGTTGAGCTACCAGTGGAAAAGGCCCCCGCCGGGTCTAAATCATGAGGTGAATCCTCCGGGAGATTTAGATTCCCATGCAGTTGATCATCGACTGGAGAGCCTCCAGCACCTGAAACTTCTTCTTTGCAAGATTCTTCTTTTTGCAAAATTTGAATCCAGGGGATGAACCCCTGAGGATCGAAATGGTACCCCTCCTTGGAAGACCAGGAACTGGCATCCTCGGACGCAGAAGTCGAGATCGCTCTCCGTCCGGTTGTCGCAGCAGCCGGAGTAGGGAGTCCTCCCGCAGCTTTTTGCAGTTGCCCTGACTTCAGCGCCGCTAGCCCTTCTGGCCTGTCCCGAGTCGGTGCTCTCATCACCTGCTGAGGCCAGCTACTGATAGGCCTTGGAGGAAACCAAGAAGAAGAAGAAGAAGGGGAAGAGAGCCCAGTAGTTGCAGTTATAAGCTCATCCTGGCACTAGTGCCTCTCGGCACAGTGCCCAACATCTAAGAGTGATCCTGGCCCCTTGCCCAGAGAAGGTAGCCAGTGATCTCTTCCTTTATTTGTACCTAGCCTAGGCCACCTTAAAGTACAGTACATCAATTTAGTAGCCTTGTTCTTTCCACTTACCACCGAGCCAGTAATCATGTAAGTAGCCTAACTAATTTCAGTAATCTTAACTATTGTGAAACGAGCCACGATGCTCGTGACACGCATGGCCTAAGACCTCAGTGTGAGGCACCCATTTATCATATGAGGCAACCCTCCTGAATTAACTAGTAAATTTTAATTGTATTAAAACATAAACCATGTTGTAATTTAGTTAGAATATTAACTCTTATGTTGGTGCTACGGTCGGGTTAGGATAGGTTAGGCTAGGGAATATCATAGAACGTACCACTAGGCTAGGTCTAAAACATCTTGATTGTAGGAGGTAGCCTATAAAACTGTGAGCACCTCCTAGTACTATTAGAATTAGGTTAAGTAGTGATTATAGCTCATGTCCTATCTAGGGTTAGGTAGTTCTGTAGCTAGGTAGGCTAACCAGGACTAATCTGCTCAGGGGAAGGAGAGTAACCTAGAGAGGCGAACAGCTTGTTTAGTATAGACCTTTCACGCCCGAAAAGGGAGTGAAGGCCCTCTTAAAGGGGGAGCTTTATAAATATTTACGCTGTTCGCCTCGAACATTTAGGGATAGAAATATCAGCCTGACTGAGACAGGGAAATTGCTTTGTCCCAAGCTAGAAGCGTCTTCAGTTCAAACTTTATCATCCGTTGGAGAAAGGAATAGGTAGCATTTAGGCATTTAACCCCATAGGCTGGAAAGTTTGTAAACAAAATATGTTAGGGCATTAGGGACCTAAGCCTCAGAGAGGGTTTACGCTCAATGACCCCTAGTTATGGTGGCCCTTAAGCTTTATTCTATGCATTCGACGATGCCTTTGTCAAGGTCGGATTGCCCGAGGCGTATAAGCCCTCCTCTGGCGGGAAACGAAGGCGAGGTCGAGTCAGAGATTCCAGCGGTCACTAAACGAGGGTGACGCTGCGTGTGTCCGAACGATATTCTTTATTCTTTATTACTTTTCCTCCTACGTCTATCTTAATTAGTGAATTGGGAAGACTGCCAGAATACGACTCCTGAGGTCCCTCGTTTGCAGCGACCTGACATTCACGGTAAGTCCGATTCTTGTTGAAGCTTCATCGATTGACTAGTACTTTTCTGTATTTCACATTTTTTCTTTGTTTTCTTCCTTCAGCCACCACTTAGGGTATATGTGTTTACAAAGTCTAGATTAAGCTAATTATTTTATTGTTAGCTTCAACCCCATTATTCCAGTAAAATACCTAGGATTTAGGGTAAGCAAAATCAGGTTAAATCTCGATGCTTTTGTATGCCTCAAGGTCCGAATGTTTGGGGGAGAACCGTTGCGTTTAAAATCAAATTCATCTCAAATATTCTTTGTTAAGGTTAATAACCCTTAACTGGCGACCTTTTGCCAATTAACGTCTGTCTTTGAGGTTAACTTTTGGCTTCAAGTGACAGGTTACGTGTAATCTTGGTTTGCAGGGCCGTAAAATTTACGTAAATTGAATAATACATGATCAACCAAGACTCTCACACGTAACAATATATATATATATATATATATATATATATATATATATATATATATATATATATATATATATATATATATATATACATTCACCGATTTTTAAAAATATAAATAATAAACAGTGGTCATTATTTAGGATGGAGCCACCTAAACGTCACATGCACTGAACAAATATAGTAAAATCCTAAAATCAGTCTAAAGAGTCAATTTTTATTGATTTCACTTAGAATAATGTGTCAATAAACTTATGTCTTTACAGTTACTGAAAACTGAATTGTTATTGTTTGCGTGTGATTATCAAGATCTCTTGGGTATACATACAAGCGTTGGGAAGCATTAAAGCTTTTTCATCACGGTATAGGCGAGGCCTGATACCTGAATCAGCAGGGGTTCAAGATTTAGTCATCTGTACCATGCGTGGCGGCTAGATAGGCAGAGAATTTGACGCGACCCGCCTATTCTTTTCCTGTTCGCTCGCGCCCAATCCCTTTTCTTCTACACGAAGGATGTCGACTCAGTTTTCTTATGGGAGCAGTTATAAAACATATAATAAAGTAAAAAGTCTCAGTAGATAACACAAGCAAACAGCCACATTTCATATATATATATATATATATATATATATATATATATATATATATATATACATATATATATATATAATATATATATATATATATATATATATATATATATATATATATATATATATATTTATATATATATAGATATACATATCAAAGGCATATTCTGTGTGACTGACAACGATATCCCTGGATCAGCTATTATTTCCATCTCTCCTTTTCCTCCACCTGTGTTAAGTTTGGTAGGCAGAACCACTCGAACATTAATTTAAGAATGGTGCCTCAGATTATCTCCAGTCGCTTTGACAGATTCCAATTTCTTTGTTTAATGGGCAAGGGCGTGTCTAGTAATCTCTCTTTTGTACAGGCAGCTAAAACGACTTCCAATTTCACCCCTGACTTTTGACCGTCGACAAGGGAATTCGAACTGGCCATCAAAGAAACAAGGAACTGGAATCTTTCGAAAGGACTCGGTATAATTCCGGGCCCTAATGTTAAGCCCACCAAGGAGTTTTAATAAGATGCCCTACTCCTGGATTAGTGAAGCCGAACCGGTCAGCGCTTGTAGGGCAAAAAGCTCACTCCACTTTGACTCGCTGCGTGACCTAAAAAAAAAAAAAAAAAAAAACCGTAGCTCAGGTCAGCTCGAATATCTGTTTCAGAAGGACATAAAGCTCATTTTATTGTTTTAAATGATGCCTAGTTCGTGTGCTTTACATATGCATGCACTCAAAGACTCAGCAAAACCTTAAACCCATTGGTTACATTTCATCAGTAAGTATTGTGTAGGCTTATAACTCAGTGTTTCCCAAACTTTTTTAGTACGTGACCCCTTACAACAGTACCAAACCTGTCATGCCTTCTAAATTCGTACTAATTTTAAATGGCACAGATATATTTTAACATTTTAAATATTAATCACAGCAGAGAGAAAAATAAAATCTCCATTGATCTTTATCAATGGTTATTAACAATGCCTGATTTATTAACATTTTAATGTGAAGAATGTACCTGCTTTTTTGTTACAAGCAAATCAATACGAGGGTATGTATGGCTCAAGGCACATCGCATATATCTGCTTCAGTTGCTGGACCCTCCATGACCCCTAGTTTGGGAACCCTGCTATAACTAGTGCACATTTTTTTAAACCATGGAAACAGAGAACCAGCACATGAGTAATTAGACAAACCCTATATGAAAATTTACTTTTCAACTTTTTTTCATATTCATTATAAAGACAGCGAAGACAATATGTAAACTGTACTAGACAACAAGCAGTACACGTTTCATTTAATAATTAACGATAGTGATATGTTTATCTACCTCTCGTATTTGTGGTAACTGCAGTAAATGGTAGCTGGAAATTGCCTGTTGGATATTTCTTGAATGGAGGTCTTGGTTCTAATGAACGAGTAAATTTGATTTAGCAATGTTTAAGGAGTCTTCATTCAGCTGGGGTTACTATCATATCATTGACATTTGCTGGTCTGCCAAGCAATGCTGCAATGATAAAACAATTGGGATGCTGTCTAGACCATGATAATTTGAAAACTTCATTCCCACATCCAATAACTCAGCAACCAGTCTGCATCTTCTTTGATCCCTGTTATATGTAGAAGCTGGTAAGAAACTCGTTTGGTTAGAGGAAACATTTTATTGATGGAGAAAACAACTCATTTAAAATGGATTTGTAAAGAAAGATTGCACAATATGCAAGCTGATGAAGGTTTTATCTAGGGAACAAACTTAGATATGCATATATAGATTGGTCAATGAAAAAAATGAATGTTAAACTAGCAACTCAACTACTCTGTGAATCAGTCGCAAAATCCCTGCGATTTTGTCTCTATAATGACCTCAGAGAATCCTGAGGATGCGAAGCAACAATTACGTTCTTCACAATTTTTAACCATCTATTTGACAACGTGAATGCGAGAGAAATTTATGCTCTTTTGGCTTTAAAAAGCCATAACAGGGAAAAAATTAAAAACTGATTAAAGATTGTTTGTCTGAAGGTGAGGAGAACATCAGAGAACTTAAACTCGATAATGGTATTCCTTTTAACTCAAAGTTTCTATGCGTAGTTTAATTACCTTATATGATAATTTTGTTGGATGTCCTGACCACAATTAAAATTTCTGATGATATATAAAATGAGCCAGGCTCACACAGAACTTTTTTTTTTAGTCAAGTCAGAAGTATGGAGGATGCAACAACAATCCAACAGTCCGCCAGTTTTCTGGTGGCATACAAGAGCATTTTGGTGCATAATGATATGCAAGATGTACTACGTGGAAACTGCATACCATTAGAATCAGTTCATATACTGACAACATCTAGTAGTTCTAAAAACAGAACACAATTAGGCAACCCTTCAGTTCTAGCTATAAATTCTTCAGTGGCTAAGATCAACATTCTGAATCATGATATTCTTGAGATTTTACCAGATGTTGATAGTGAGGAGTACACACATACGCCGAGCACTCGTCATCTGTCACTACTGTATGTCGCCTATTTTTAGCTGGATTTGTTGTGCACAGACTAAAACCTGTCCTCCCCCTGCTTTAATGCCTCAGAGAATTGACAATTTCTATCGTGTATTTCATACTGCATTTATAACTTGTATTCTTTTTTCTTTTGTATGGTGTATTAATAAAATATTTTGTAAATACATTTCATTGTTAATATAGAATTTTAATTTCCTTATGATAAAAAGATAAGAAAGTGAGTGTTTTTAAAGGTAAGGCTGAGACGGTCATGAGGCGGGCAAAGGATTTGGTCCTTTCTACCCCACACGGAGGATGTGTCCGCGCGTCCCAGTGGCTTCACGGATTAGTATAGGGAAACTGACCTGTGACATCTCCACCCGATTCAACCTCCTTGCCAAATTCACCGCGGGTGGGAGGTAACTAGAGCTGTAAACAGCTCAAATACCACCTACGTCGCCACCTTACAAATTTCCATATTCGCCAGTTATCAGAATTATACAAATGTCCAATATCTAGCCCAGACTCACAGATACAATGCGATTAAAAAAAATACGGTTATTGACTCCTCAAGCGATGGTAATTTGTAAATTACCTCCGCCTTGTCCCGGAATGGTCTTTCTTGTGGACAGCCGGGGGTGGGGGGGATAAGTCGGATTTTAGGACAGGATTAACCCTGAATTGTGGAATGCAGTTTAACTTTAGCCAGATATTAAGTCAGGAAGACGTTTGACAACGCAGCTAATGACAGCCATGTTGCATGTACAGTGTTTTTATGTGCACTGTAAATCTATACATAAATACACACACATGCATATATATATGTATATATAGAAGATATATATATATATATATAGAGTATATATATATATATATATATATATATATATATATATATATATATATATATATATATATATATATATATAATCAGAAAGCTACAAACGTCCTTTAACATCCAATTCACTTTACCTCGGAAGTAATATATTTTTTCATATATGTTACCGAAGGAATTTTAGTTGATAATAAGTCCACCGTCCGTGGGGTCGAACCAGCGACGGACGAGGAATCAGGACTCAGTGACACACTAACCAGTCGGCCAAAGAGAGGGTATATGAATACCATCTCCCATCAACCCACCCGTCGAACTCAGGTGTTTTGCGTTTGGAGCGATATCCACCCACCTCTGCCATGTTGGGACCGTGTGTCGTTTATTTTCCAAAAGCCATATTATGACTATTTATCACATCACAATGATTCATATACAATCAGAAAGCTTTACAAAACGTCCTTTAATATCCAATTCACTCTACCTTGGAAGTAATATATTTTCATATGTTACTGAAGGGGAATTTTTAGTTGATAATAAGGTTCACCGTCCCGTGGGGTCGAACCAGCGATGGATGAGGAATCAGGACTACAGTGACACACTAACCAGTCGGCCACAAGAGTTGTAGGGTATAAGTGAATACCATCTCCCATCAACCCACCTGTCGAACTCAGGTGTTTTGCGTTTGGAGACGATATCCACCCACCTCTGCCATGTTGACCGTGTAGTGCGTTTGTGTCCACGTAAGCCATATTATGACTATTTATCACATCACCGTGAATCATATACAATCAGAAAGCTACAAACGTCCTTTAATATCCAATTCACTCTACCTGGAAGTAATATATTTTCATATATGTTACTGAAGGGGGAATTTTTAGTTGATAATAAGTCCACTGTCCGTGGGTCGCTGCCAGCGACGGACGAGGAATCAGGACTACAGTGACACACTAACCAGTCGGCCACAAGAGAGGGTATAAGTGAATACCATCTCCCATCAACCCGCTGATCGAACTCAGGTGTTTTGCGTTTGGAGACGATATCCACCCACCTCTGCCATGTTGACTGTGTAGTGCGTTTGTCGCACGTAGCCATATTATGACTATTTATCACATCGCGTATTCATATACAATCAGAAAGCTACAAACGTCCTTTAATATCCAATTCACTCTACCTTGGAAGTAATATATTTTTCTATATGTTACCGAGAAAATTTTAGTTGATAATAAGTCCACCGTCCCGTGGGGTCAAACCAGCGACGGACGAGGAATCAGGACTACAGTGACACACTAACTAGTCGGCCAAAGAGGGTATAAGTGAATACCATCTCCCCATCAACCCACCATGGAACTCAGTGTTTTGCGTTTGGAGACGAGCATCACCTCACACTCTGCCATGTTGACCGTGTAGTGCGTTTGTCGCACGTAGCCATATTATGACTATTTATCACATCACCGTGATTCATATACAATCAGAAAGCTACAAACGTCCTTTAATATCCAATTCACTCTACTCGGAAGTAATATATATCTCATATATGTTACGAAGGGAATTTTAGTTGATAATAAGTCCACCGTCCATGGGGTCGAACCAGCGACAGGTGACGAGGAATCAGGACTACAGTGACACACTAACCAGTCGGCCACAGAGAGGGTATAAGTGAATACCATCTCCATCAACCCACCCCGCGAACTCAGGTGTTTTGCGTTTGGAGACCGATATCCACCCACCTCTGCCATGTTGACCGTGAGTCTCGTTTGTCGCCGCGTAGCCATATTATGACTATTTATCACATCACCGTGATTCATATACAATCAGAAAGCTACAAAACGTCCTTTAATATCAATTCACTCTACCTCGGGAAGTAATATATTTTTCATATATGTTACCAAGGGAATTTTAATTGATAATAAGTCCACTGTCCCATGGGGTCGAACCAGCGACGGACGAGAATCAGGACTACAGTGACACACTAACCAGTCGGCCACAAGAGAAGGTATAAGTGAATACCATCTCCCATCAACCCACCCGTCGAATTCAGGTGTTTTGCGTTTGGAGACGATATCCACCCACCTCTGCCCATGTTGACCGTGTAGTGCGTTTGTCGCACGCGTAGCCATATTATGACTATTTATCACATCACCGTGATTCATATACAATCGAAAGCTACAAACGTCCTTTAATATCCAATTCACTCTACCTCGGAAGTAATATATTTTCATATATATTTACCGAAGGGAATTTTTAGTTGATAATAAGTCCACGTCCCGTGGGGTCGAACCAGCGACGGACGAGGAATCAGGACTACAGTGACACACTAACCAGTCGGCCACAAGAGAGGGTATATGAATACCATCTCCATCAACCCACCCGCCGAACTCAGGTGTTTTGCGTTTGGAGACGATATCCACCCACCTCTGCCATGTTGGCCGTGTAAAGCGTTTGTCGCGTGAGCCATATTATGACTATTTATCACATCACCGTGATTCATATGCAATCAGAAAGCTACAAACGTCCTTAATATCCAATTCACTCTACCTCGAAGTAATATATTTTCATATATATTACCGAAGGGAATTTTTAGATTGATAATAAGTCCACCGTCCCGTGGGGGTCGAACCAGCGACCGACGACGAGGAATCAGGACTACAGACACACTATCCAGTCGGCCACAAGAGAGGGTATAAGTGAATACCATCTCCATCAACCCACCCGCCGAACTCAGGTGTTTTGCGTTTGGGAGACGATATCCACCCACCTCTGCCATGTTGACCGTAGTGCGTTTGTCGCACGTAGCCATATTATGACTATTTATCACATCACCGTGATTCATATACAATCAAAGAAAACGTCCTTAATATCAATTCATTTCTACCTCGGAGGTAATATATTTTCATATATGTTACTGAAGGGGAATTTTAGTTGATAATAAGTCCATCGTCCAAACGTCAACCAGCCGACGGACGAGGAATCAGACTACAGTGACACACTAACCAGTCGGCCACAAGAGAGGGTATAAGTGAATACCATCTCCCATCAACCCACCCGTCGAACTCAGGTGTTTTGGCGCTTGGAGACGATATCCACCCACCTCTGCCATGTTGACCGTGTAGTCGCGTTTGCATCGAGCCATATTATGACTATTTATCACATCACTGACATACCAACGCAGCTCGGCCGACCGCGTTAGTGTGTCACTGCAGTCCTGATTCCTCGTCCGCGTCGCTGGTTCGACCTCACCGGACGTGGACTTATTATCAGCTAAAAATTCCCCTTCGGTAACATATACGGAAAATATATTATTTCGAGGTAGAGTGAATTGATATTAAAGGACGTTCGTAGCTTGATTATATATATATATATATATATATATATATATATATATATATATATATATATACATATATATATATATATATATATATATATATATATATATATATATATATATATATATATGTGTGTGTGTGTGTGTGTGTAAACATCATATTGTCTCCGTTCATTGATCCGTATGCTAACTGTACTTATTATAGCGTTGTCAAAATTCCCTAACATTAGGAATTATCAATGCTAAAATTTTTAGGTTTGTATTACTGTGCATGACTTCCAGTGTTCAAAGGAAGGTAAAGAACAATACAAAAGAAAACAGTCTCTCTCTCTCTCTCTCTCTCTCTCTCTCTCTCTCTCTCTCTCTCTCTCTCTCTCTCTCTGATTAAAGGTAATTCAATGAAGAAAATACAGATACCGATAAACTTCATCATGCCACTACCACTGTAGTCAATTTACGAAATCTCTGTCCTGGAAATCACCGGCAACCCGTTCACAATCATCTCAGACATACCTCACTTTGCTGTCTTGGCCTTCTTTGTCTGTCCTCTTTTTGTTTATAGGTGACAGTTTTCATCATTGTCAGTGTCGGATGAATTTCCACCATTGCCTCTTTTTGTAAGAATTTTGTACATAACTTTCATGTAGATTATTATTGCACATGTGTATTTGTTTCATGTATAAGTTTGTTCGTTTTGTGTCCTACCCTTTGTTCTGTGACGTTCTAGAATTTATTCATAAGTAACGACAACTAGTTATTCGAATTATGTGTATATATATATATATATATATATATATATATATATATATATATATATATATATACTGCATATATTATATTATATTATATGTATGTATGTGGTGCGTGTGTATAGTCATAAGCATAATATACAGAGCTTTTGAAGTAATTTTTATGAAATTATAAACTGAACTGATGAAATAAATTTACAATTATTGCCAATTTTAGCAATTTTAGAATAAACAAACAAAACAATTTGCGGTCGTTATTCAGAATGAAGTATATCTAGAGTTCAGTCACATGCAGTGAACATGTCGCAAAATAATAACATTTGTCAAGTGAGTATATTCTTTATATTTCAGTCAGAATAAATGTCAACACATTATAATTACTTATCGTTTTCATTTGCGCTAGAGCTGGAAGAATAAAACAGAAGATGAAAGTACACGACCGGTACTAAGTTGGATTACATAGGATTATAGCCCATCCACCCCTGCGTCGAAAGTCCAAAGTTCCAGTAACAGAACGAACCAGCCCAGCAGAGTAGCGTCTCGCTATACTGTAGCTATTTTATAGCGATGATCGCTAGCCGCGATTAGCGAATTCCCTCATTAGATTAGGAAAATCAGGAAAATTAGGATAGAAGGGGATCGGGAAGAAGTGCTGTTGTTTGGATATGGTCAACAAGACTTCCTGGGACCTGGAGGAAACATATTTTAGTGGATTAACCTTGCAAGGAAGGCAGGAAAAATCGATCGTATATATACGTACTAAACGCCACGGTCAAAACATCTGCTCTCCGTATATACACGTATTAAACGGCTCAGGTAGGTTTGGCATGCTGCGCATATATACGTACTAAACGGTTAAAGGGTTAATAATCAAACCAAGAAACTGAAAGGATAGAACCATTCAGAGTCTGTGCAACGCTGTCCCTTAATTTCCTTGTTTTGCTTTGTCTTCACTATCTGAGAGAGAGAGAGAGAGAGAGAGAGAGAGAGAGAGAGAGAGAGAGAGAGAGAGAGAGAGAGTAGCGTTTTACTGCGCTCCAAGACGTGAGGAATGCGAAAAGTATTTAAAGAATGTGGGGCTTTTCATGATGCATTGCATCCGCAGTGAAAACTACAAAAATTATAAGTGTAGTCATTTGTCTTACGGACAGACCACAGCGCACGCAAACTTCTAGTTATAGGGAACAAAAGATCGAGTATTTTTGGATACTATAGGGAATGACAAAAATGCACAACGACACGATTTGTAGGCTTAAAAAAAACTGAAAACAAAGCCCATAAGCCCTAAATTCCAGGTCTGTGGCATGTTACCAAATATAATAAATACATTAATCACCGGAATTGGCCTCATGCAATGGACGGGCAACACACCAATAAATGACGCAATTTTGCCTGATTGATGGGCAACAGCTTCTTCACATAAAATTCACAAAAAGCACAATTTGTCAAAATTGATCTCCAACACGATGACAGTGGAGGAAGCAAGGGCAGAAACAAGAGCACAACAAAAATAAAAATGAGTTTCCTTTTATTCGTATCATTTAGTATATTTTCAAAGCCTATTTTGAACTGCATTCTATATGTAGATAGATAGGAAGATAGATATACAGTTAGATAGATAGTATGCGCATTCCGTCAATAAAGACGGCAGCCAGTGTAGAAGGAGGGGTCACCCGGTCTGTTCCTAGACTACCCTTTAAATGAAGTAGGCATTTCATAGGGTATACGACCTAATTAGATCTACATTTACGGGACTTTTCTTCACCCCGCCCCCCCCCCTTTTCCCTTTCCCCACAACAAACAAGCCGTGATCCACGGTAATGTAAGAGAGGATCAAGACAGCAAGTCAAGTCCAGACCTTCATCCTGCAAATCTATATTACGGGCCATCGTTGATAAAGGCTTGTCATGAGCTGGACGACGGCATGTCTAACTTATTAGCTTAATAGCCAATAGCTTCTTAGCACAGATTATCGCTGTTGCTAACAGGGAAACAATATATGTATGCACATTAGCCTATGTTTTATATAGTAAGACAATAGGTGATAACACTCGTCCTAATAATCCCAAAGAACCACCTTAAGATAATTTGATCGAAAATTTATGGTTTCTATGATACACACACACACACAGCTGGATACTGAATACAAAGTCATGGTGTGTGTTTGCAGATATAATAAAAACAAAACGTCAATCATTATCCTTAAGGACGAAAATAGAAAAGCACAACATTAGTTTTACCCACCATACGGGTTATCTTCAAGTAACAGTTAAGTATGTAATAATGATAAAAAAATTAATATTAAGGGCATATTCCTCATTCATCCAGCCTATCAATGAGAATTAAAAATTAAATTATAGCTATTAAGTTAAAAACCGAAACAGCGGCAGGTTTAAGCTCCAAAAAACGAATGAATTATATTGCATAGTTGAACATTAAGTGGTGAGAATACAAGCACAGCAGTTCCGTGACACCGATATCACGATAATTTGGAAGAAAGTGAAATGTTAATAAAACCTAACTGATATACAGTTAACCAACTCAGCCAGCTAAAAAAACAGATTAATGAATATATACGACATCGCGGGATTTCAATATTTTTTTTCATTATTCAGAAAATGAAACCTATCCTTATGAAACAAGCCCACAGGTGCCACTGACCTAAAATCCAAACTTCCAAGGAATATGGTGTTCATTTTAAAGAAGTAACAGAAGGTAACAGGAAATACAGGAAGATTCGATCAGTATTGAAAAAATAAAAAAAAAAATACAGAAAGAAAAGATGCTAGAAAATAACGACAAGAAATTTTAAAAATTCAGAAAGACACTTACAATCTTTATATTCATGTCCGCGATATTTAGCCAACAGGAATAAGCCGTACCAGAGTTATATTATACAGCTAACACTGGAAGGCGGCTTAAAGTCTGAGCTTGAAGAAGAATTGTTTTCTGAGTTATAGGATCCAATAAATCGGGGAACGCTTTCATTAAACTATCAGCGGTGGATATCGGAATGATATACCGGCACTGCTGTTGTTTACGCCGAGATTAAACGCACAATACGTATTCAAGAAGGTTTCAGTTAACAGGTTAATTCGTAAAAGAACATTTCTCGAGGAGAATTAATTATGAACGGGCATGCTATGAAGGGCGCGTGTTCTTCTGAACCTGATAACTGAATTCGCAATGAAACTTCACATTGTTTACTAGGGTTACTAGGGTAGATAAGTCATCATGATTATTATTATTATTATTTTATAAATTAGCCAACATATTATACTGAACAAGGCTTTCTAACTGGTCATGACTTTGCACAGGTAGTCTGCTATAAAGCCATCATTACAAGATGAACAAAAAGTTTATAAACAAAATGCAATAAATTGAAAATCAACTAAAATAGTTAAGAACATCGCCCAACTAAGTGAGGTGAAAGAAATATAACGCTGCTTAAATAACTTGGTGAATTTAATGTTGCAGAGAAAGAGTGGAATGGAAAAAATCTTGAAATATGTCTACGTAGCTGAAAGACCACTTCCTCAGTCAGCCGTATCATTCCGGGCCGTAAAAAAATATGAAAAATATTCATATCCTCCCACTTTTCAAAGATGGTTTCAGTAACAAAGGAAGGGTAGTCAGTGTCATTATTAATAATAAGACAAGAAAATCTCATAGAAAATGAAGAAATAGAACTACAAGAAGGTTAGGAACAAGTATGATATCATCTTATAACTTGTGGAGGGAGGTAAAGAATACAATGCACGCGTTAAATTAGACACCTTGGAAGGAGGAAGAGAGAGAGAGAAAGTAGAATGTGCAGATGCACAGAAGTTATATGAAATGTAGATGGAACTCAGAGAGAAGAATTCAGTAAAGAATTTAAGGACAGGTCAGAAAAGCCTAAGGGAAAATAGATATGAGGGAAGAGTTTATATGAAAAGGAAAAAGAGGTATTAGTAAGGCAGTGATACAACTATAAGTTACATAAGATGAATTATGATCCAAAAGATTAATATAACACTCCAATTACATCTTTCGAAAACGACCACTGGTTCTCAGTAAAACGAATAGTCACTGCAATGATCATATCTATAACAAGGAGCTGGGAAATGTGCCTTCACTTAGTAAAAATCTATCAACCAGTGCGACAATTTTCCATAGTGATGTAACTAAGCAAGACGATATAAATTTCATACGATTTCGCTATTTCGAAGTTAAACCAATCAGTACGCGAATATAAACCCACTGAATTACTCTCGTGTGAAAAATAATACAGAACACATAAAAGGACTGTCAGGGAATTAAACTATTTATATGCAGATTTTCTTTGCAACTTTGTAGCCAAATGGGATATGTCTTTTTCATGTTAGTGACGAACAAAATATCTTGTAGGTTTACAACTCACAAAACAAAATCAAAAACTTTTAATATTAATTCTGAATTGGGTTATATGAAAGGTATACAATTCATACAAGTACACAACCCACTTATTAGAAATAAAATTTTTATCAAGTTTTTTTTTTTTCAATTTGTTTACCTTGGATGCTAAAAATTTCCATATTACTCTCCTTCGGTTAGGTCTAATTTTTTCTGTTTTTCTTCTTCGTAATGTAGAGACGAAAAAAGTATTTAAAAAAGCACTAACGAAAAAAAAAAATTTTCCCCAGAACCAGACTGGTAAAACAACTATTCACAAACCGGAGACCTAGCAACTACCAATTATAAAGTATTAATTACGGCCATATTTCTTTGAGTAAGTGTCGAAAAACACCCGCCTTCCT
>NC_089752.1:24158000-24160500 GCF_040412425.1 Macrobrachium rosenbergii
TTAGCTCTACTTCGGGAATATCACCGAAGGGGACTTATAACTGATAAAATTCCCCTTCGGTGATATTCCCAAAGCAGAGCGAATTGGATATTAAACGACAATTGTAGCTTAATGTTTTATATATATACAGTATATATATACTGTATATATATATATATATATATATATATATATATATATATATATATAATATACTGTGTGTGTGTATATATATATATATATATATATATATATATATATATATATATATATATATATATATAAAATATATTTATATGTATATAAGAATATGCGTAGAAATCTAGTGTTCTGGATAAAGATTTTAGCAACAAGGTGATATGCACTATATTTAAAGTGGAGAGATATCAATAACAAAATTCAGGGCACATCTCTCAACCTTTAACTGACTGCTTAAATCATCCATTCGCCTTCATGGGATTACCCTTGACATTATTAGCATTTTTCTGGAGCAATAACCGGCCACAAGAATGAAGGGACCCTATAAATAATATCATTATATACTGCTTAAATTCTCTCATTTCCAGCCTCAATCATACTCTCTCTCTCTCTCTCTCTCATCTTACCTCTAAGGCAACAACCCAAACAGGTTACCTTAATATCTCCCCAGGTCTTCCCTGTAAAGTTAGGTAGAAAGAGAGGGGAAAATGCCAACCTTGCAGAATGAATATGAACTAACTGTATGCTATGTGGCGGTAACTTATAGCTTATTTCGCTCTCAGGAAAAAGCCAAATATGCATCACAGATACCCGCTGGTGAATGTATGAATAAATCTATGAACAGTATCGCATAAATCCCAACAGAGGTTTCCCGTAAGCAAGGAAAAAGACACAAAGTAAGTATACCTCAGTTTTACCAGACCACTGAGCTGATTAGCAGCTCTCCTAGGGCTGGCCCGAAGGATTAGACTTATTTAACGTGGCTAAGAACCAATTGGTTACTTAGCAACGGGACCTACAGCTTATTGTGGAATCCGAACCACATTACAGCGAGAAATGAATTTCTATCACCAAAAATAAATTCCTCTAACTCTTCATTAGCCGGCCGGAGAGTCGAACCCGGATCTAAAGAGTGCAAGGCCACAACTCTACCGAGTCTCCCAAGGAAGAGCTTAGGAAAAAGACACAAAACAGAGCACAATTAAATAAAAACAAGAGTCTACCTTGCACAACAGTCAAGGAGACTAAATTTCCGCTGGCTGAAGTTTTTACAGGTTCAGAATGCCAAGAACTCCATTCCCCCTGTCTCACATTAACTAAGACCTACTCAAGGACAATTAATTAGGTGGAGACAGCTGCCATATATGGAACTCTCGCCAGGGAAATAAACAAAAAGAAAAATGAACAAGAATTGGAATGCAAATGAAACGGCGATGTCCTTCAGCGCGAGGAAATCTATGCTTTAATTATTCTTACTATGATTGTGTTTATTCTGGATTCAAACTTAATTATTTTCCCAGTTGCATCTTATTTGGTATTCTTTCTCTTTTAGGAATTTATTTAGGTGTCCCGCTTGAGCTACCTAAATTATTCCTATTTCTCCCTCCTTTCGCATTTTATCTAATATTTTGCTTGAGCATCTAACAACAGTCCAATGTGCTACCAGTGTGATACAACAACTGATAGATTTTTT
Organism: Macrobrachium rosenbergii; assembly: GCF_040412425.1. Taxonomy (NCBI): domain Eukaryota; kingdom Metazoa; phylum Arthropoda; class Malacostraca; order Decapoda; family Palaemonidae; genus Macrobrachium; species Macrobrachium rosenbergii. The sequence continues at coordinate 24,159,652 of NC_089752.1, forward strand.
CTAACTAGAATTTTGATTCCTCTGGTTCTTCTCTTCCTTCAAGTATTTACCCAATTCATCCGCCTCAGCATCTTCTCTGTTAACTGCCTTTTTCTGTTTGCAGTTTTTCTTTCCCCTTCTCTCACCATTATTATTTCTACTTCCTTCTCCTGTAACCTCTCGTCACAATTCGTTTGCCTCTTCAAGTGAAGGATATTTACCTCTAATTTGATCTTCCGCTGCACTCAGTAAAATTATTATTTAGTTCTCTCTGACTAACACTTTCCTGAGTCAGTCTCTAATTCCTTCTTTTTGCATTTAGTTTGCTTTCTGATCAGTCCAAGCATCTCCACATTTTTACCACTTTCCTTTTACCTTTTACTGAATGTTAATCCATATTTCATTTACCACAGATTCCTTTTCCCTTTATAAAACAACCAAGAGGAGATTTTAACCAAAACATTAATATCATATACTTTTTTTATATTTCCTCTTGTATAATTTTATTTCACGTTCATTTCTATCATATTAATTATTTTATCCCATACATGCAAATATTTTCCCTTTGGGTGTAAGTTGATCGTAAGGTGTAGTGAATTCGACACTAAGTAATACCGGAGGCTAAATATATGTGACTAAATAAGTCACGTGTGCTTAAGTGACAAAACTTGATAATTAGCCAGATGTTACAAACTCACCAAGCAGCTATTATGATCAAGAAGGGATGGTATCGGTTCTAACTATAGAACCGGAATTCGACATGAATATCACAATCAATATCAACTTATATCTCTCTTGGTATTCGAATGGTCAACCGATTACCACTGCTCCAAAACAAAGGCCCATGTTTGAATCCTGGACTAGGCAGAA
>NC_089752.1:24168000-24278000 GCF_040412425.1 Macrobrachium rosenbergii
TGGCACTAACCCCCGCCCCCAAACGGGAAAAGAACAATTATTGTTCTTAATCACTAGCTTTAGTCTTACCCTGTATATCCCAACACATGTGCAGGTAAAATGGAGCTGCAAACGGACATAACACGAGCCAACTCCATGGCGACAGCAAATGACACTCTAATTTCAAGAGCCTTAGTATCTATATATAACTAATAAGACACTGATCAACATTTTTTACGTACATTATCACACAGGTACCTTATTTCACCATATGGTGGCAGCTGTAAAATAGAAAACTTTCGTAATGTTAAAAAAGAAACAAAAATTGGGAAGTGACATCGTCCAAAACACAGTCGACACGACTAGCCCATGCCATAAGCAAACCTGGCGACCACGGCACATAGTTCAAGAAACATTCGAATTAACAGCAATAAATGACACTAAGCCACGAGGAAAAGTTGAAAAAAATTGTTGTCTGAGTGATTTCGTGTTTAATATACCTCCACGAGATCAAGTATTAAACATAAAAGCGCTTGGCCTACACTAATTTTACACCTTATCCGCCTACCCTGTTATATTGACTTTGCACATTCCAGCGATTCATCACAAATGTATATACATACATGCATACACAATTTATACATACATAAATATTATACATATGACAAACACACATATATATATATACAATATATATATATATATATATATATATATATATATATATATATATATATATATATATATATATATATATATATATATATATATATATATATAACCACAGAAACCTCATCATTTTTCGAACTTGGGGTTATTGCAGTTACATCCGAATCTGGTAAAAGGCATCTTCAGCAGAGAATCATATATATATATATATATATATATATATATATATATATATATATATATATATGTATATACATATATATGTGTGTGTGTGTGTGTGACTATATGTATATGTACTGTATATATATGTCTAACTGAATCACGAAAATATGGACCGTGATGAATATATAAATATAGACAAAATCCACTAAGGAAAGGAAACAATGGAGGCTGCAAGGCCATTCGACTTATAGTTCTATACTAGCACAGATATATATATATATATATATATATATATATATATATATATATATATATATATATATATATATATATGTATATATATATATATGTATACATATGTGTGTGTGTGTGTGTGTGGGTGAGAGAGAGAGAGAGAGAGAGAGAGAGAGAGAGAGAGAGAGAGAGAGAGAGAGAGAGAGAGAGAGAGAGAGGAGAAATCGTGAAGATATTCATCGGGGGACTACGATTAATCATTTAAACACTTTCGAACACCTTATTCCTAACACAAAACAAGTCATCTGAAACAGTAGAAAGACTTTCCAGTAATTTTGGGAGGACCGTTTTAAAACACGACCTTTAAATGCTGCAATCCACCGGGGATTACAAGGATTCTGGACAGCAAGTTTGCCGAAATAAAAATGTTGTGTTCTGGATTATACTTTACACCAGCCAAATGGCAAGAGCATACAGTCGAGTTGAACATTATTATTATTATTATTATTATTATTATTATTATTAGCCAATGAAGTTACTTAGCAACCTTGCACAGTCCAGAATGGCGACGTATAAAAAAGAGAAAAAGGAACTATAGAAAAAACGCAATAAAATACGGTGGAAACAATAATAAGTGAAAGGAAAACGTAAAAACAAATGTAAAGGAGCCCATTAAAATAACATTACACGACACGGAAATTTCAGTCCAACAATCTCTTATGAAGTAACCTCGTTACTGGGAACCTTACTTGCTAAGAATAACGTGAATATGCATTTGAATTAGTTTATATTAAAATATATATATATATATATATATATATATATATATATATATATATATATATATATATATATATATACATATATATATATATACATATCCGAACTCCTAGGTAGTTTTAGTTATGATTTACGCTGATTTGAATCCACAAATCTCGCATGTACTGTATGATTGTCGAGTTGGCGGAATTCATTTAGAAACGAATACTATTTCTGCCAGCAATGAAGAAACGAAAACGTTAAACCTTTTTTAACCCACGCGCTCCCCATGAATTTATTCTCCTTGTAACAGACTTGCTTAAAAAAAATAAAATAAAAGGGATGGGGGAGAGCTAACAAAAAAAAAAAAATCGTATAAAAGTTATAACAACACCTACAGAACTGATATTACTCGTCATTCAATTAGTCTTCTTACAAAGAATGTCACACCCAGAGAGAGAGAGAGAGAGAGAGAGAGAGAGAGAGAGAGAGAGAGAGAGAGAGAGAGAGAGAGAGAGAGAGAGAGATTAAGCAATTTCAAATAGACAGGAGTGCCCACAGGATTGAACATCACTATGTACCCTGAAGGCATGTATATAATAATACCTATAAGTTTACCATGAGTATGTGCATACTTTTTTTGCACATGACCTACAAACACTTCTGCTTTGTTCCTTCATTCACTGGCGAGTATTTAGACAACTTCCCAGCCTCAAAGCTTTGAGATTACAATATTTTTTTTTCCCGACCGTAGCAATTTTCTAGCATTTCTCAACAATGATTTTATCACAATTTAAAAATTCTTTTGAAATTCCAATAAATAAAATACTTAAATCTGAAACTATCCTCGAGAACAACAACTATAATAATAAACTAAATGAACAACAAAATGGTTGTTTGCACCCTTTTTCCTGAGATTTTTAAGGTAATTAATAACGTTTTTTTCACATTAAGATGATAAGAAGAAAAACTTGCAATTAGTCACCCTTCGTTCAAAATACGAAAATACAATTGCAGAATGCAAAGGTAGTCAAGAATAAATAACTGAAGTTTTTGAAAATTTTATTAGATATTATAGGTAAATCGTCTCGGTTAATTATTTATATATATATATATATAGCATATATATATATATATATATATATATATATATATATATATATATATTATAAATATACATGTTATATATATATATATATATATATATATATATATATATATATATATATATATATATATGAATTTTTATCACATCATCAACATTTTTTTATACTTACAAAACATTAAGCTGCGAATGTTCTTTAATATCCAGGTCGATCTACCTGGAAATAATACCGAAGGGGAATTATAATTGATAATCGTGATACGCGGTAGTCATTTATTTATTTATATATGTATGTATATATATATATATATATATATATATATATATATATATATATATATATATATATATATATATATATAAAATTAAAAATCACATTAATAACATGACATCTCACATCTATTCCGCCTCGGATTTAAATTCCGTACCGATAACGTGTTCCACTATGAAAGGTGAATTTATTTGGCTTTGGGATTAACGATATTCTCTCGGTTAATCCTTTTTTCAGGACCCTGATGAAATTGTTTATTCAACCTACGCCTTCAACTCAGCCCTTTAGACGTTATCAAGCCCATATCAGGGCTTCTTATTTGTAACCAGGCTATTTGGGGTTAATTTCATTCCACACCGCATCCTCTTCGCTCGAGTCTTTCAGGTAAAAAACCAAATTCAGAAGGAGATATCCTCTGATTCTGTTGCCTTTCTCATTAATATATAATTACCTTTCAATAATAAATCAACGCTGAAGCTTCGTTACTTGAAGGCTAAGTCTACGACTCTACCTTTGATAACACTGGCGAAAATAATTAGAGTTAATGAGCTTCCTCTTCGGAAAAGGGGGAGGGTTTTTTTTTTCTCAGTAAGTCGAGTTTCCTTAACAGGTGGTGACTCAAATGAAACGAAAAGGCAATGATCACTGCCACATTCATACTTGAAGTGGAGCTATATGGGTGAACCCCCGGTGCCAAAAATGTCCATAACATTAGTGGCTACATACACCTACCTTGAAGTACTCTCATTTCTTGGTTGTTGAGGCCTTCCTTTCTAATACTTCTCTTACACATCTATCCAACAATTTCAAGGCCTTTCTCTCCTACTTCCTCCTCCTACCTTTAAGATGTAAACACTCTTCATTGACCTATCCTCCATTCTCTCTACATGAACGTACCAAACACTAATTGATCCTTTCACCTACGATACATATAACCCTCTCTATACGTATGTCTATTTCTCTAACTACTACTTTTCTTATTATTCCATAAATACTTTGTAGACAAATCAGCTCTGCTACTTTTTACTTTCATTCATATTCAACATCCCCACTTCACTATTCAAGAAGGGGAGTTGGCCCAACAACCCCTTCATACATTCTACCCTGACTTCCTGAGACACATAAAGTTTCCTCCCGATCTTTTACATACATCCTGCCGACATCCTTGGTTCATCACATATATTTGCCCACAAATACCTATACAAATAAACTGCTGCCATTCGTTTACCATCCATAGAAACAATCATTATTCCAGCTTCCCTGTTTCCATTAACAGCCATAACCTTAAAAACTCTCACTAGTTTTATGCAGTTTCTCTTCAGTACCTGCAATCGTCTATAAATCTCAGTCACTCAACACTCCGTTAACCATCAATTTTCTAATCACACAACTTAGCACCAGCATCTCGTCTCTTCCTTGGTTTTTAGTATCACTCCATTCATAAAAACATCAACATGGAGACAAAATGCACCTTTGCCTCAGCATCATTTTTCAACCAAATCACTAACTCATCAACTCCTTTCGTAAAAATCCATTTGTAGTTCTACACAATAATTCTCAAATCCTCTAGACAGCCTCTTTCTATGTCCACTTATGCCTCTTAAAGCTTTTCCCCTGAACTCTCCAACCCTTCACAACAGGTTCATAACGGACTCTTGATCCATATACACATGTTCTCCCCCTATCAATCTCTCTGACATCTGGGTACCTCCAAAATAAAAAAAAAAACTCATATACCTTCCCTGGTATACTGTATAAACTTATGCCCCTGAAGTTGTTATAGTTTTCTCTGTCACCTAACCCTTGCACTAGAGAACATCTAGTATTTTTATAGAACCGTTCCTGTCTTGATTGATTTCCTAATTAATGGGGATACGATTGATGAAACGGACTACGGCAGTCAAAATATGATATGTATTATTACCTCTGCTACAAAAAGCTATCAAATAACTCTTCAATACAAAGTTCAGGTTTCTAAAAAAAACAATGAAATTATGAATTAAAACTTGCTATTATTAATATTTCAGGATGATATTGTCATAGGTACAACAACTAAATGTGGATAGTTGTTTCCTTGAGAACTGTACTGCTTTCATCTACGGGATACCGAATTCTCCACTAATTCTACTGGTTCTACCAGAACTAGTGTTCAACAGCATTAAAGGAAGAATAACACACAAAGAGGGGAAAATGTAAAGTAAGGTGATGAAAACGTAAGTAGCAAACGAAATAAAAGAAAATATAGACAAGGGCAGCAAAAAGTAGTGGAAAGAAGCAGACCGACTGATTCATTTAATAAATCCCTTCTTTGACTCCTCATCCCTCAGGGGAAATTATGGAGAAAATTTCAAGAAGGGGAGACTAAAGAATTACCAATAAAGAGGAAGGGGAGGAAGAAATCCAGGGTATCACAAAGAAAGAGAGAGAGAGAGAGAGAGAGAGAGAGAGAGAGAGAGAGAGAGAGAGAGAGAGAGAGAGAGAGAGAGAGAGAGAGAGAACCAATTAAAAGAAAAATTATCCAAGAAGAAAAAAGGGAGATTTTTCAGTGGTATCAGGAAGAAAAGCCTAATCAAAGAAAGACTCTGGAATGAAAAACAATGATCAGGGTATGGTGATGTACAGTGCATCTGAACAACTAATGCAGATGACCCAATGAAGACATTACGAATGATGGAAAAGCCGAGCGTAAGAAATGAATAAGCAGATCAAGAGGAGAGACCTATGAGTAACTTATTAACTGATTGATTGATTAAAAATTAAATTATCTGGCGTCACAACAACAAAGGTCAGCAATACCTAAAAATATGTTAGTAAAATGAAACTTTTTTTTCACAGACGCTATATATGGTAGAAAATATAAATTTCACAAGTTACACAACTACTTAAAATCATGAAACCTTAAAATCATAAATTCTCAGTATACTTTTGCTTAAGTCTGCAATTAAAAATTAATTCTACTTTGTAAAGGAGTCCAACTTCTACAAACTTAAAAATACCACGGGTTAAATTTTACCTCCTCTCCGAATATTATAGTAAGGAAAAAGTTAAGTATATCTTAGTTTAACCAGACCACTGAGCTGGTTAACAGCTCTCCTAGGGCTGGCCCGAAGGATCAGAATCATTTTACGTGGCTTAGAACCAACTGGTTACCTAGCAACGGGACCCACAGCTTATTGTGGAATCCGAACCACATTATCACGAGAAATGAGGTAAATAGTAAATGAGTGAAGTAAAGAGAAAGTCCTGTCCAAGCAATTTCCATTTCCGCTTTACCATTATCTCATTTACATAAGAAACTTCTGTGATTTCCCAAATTAGTTACCCTTCTTCACTCTTATGCACTTAGAGTCACTGTCATATCATGATTCAAATCTAATTGTAATAATTCAAACTTAATTAAACTAATTTTACATATAATAAAAAATTAATATATTGAACTGTACACACGTTAACTAAAAATATATAAATAGGCAAATATATTAAAAAGAAATTGATAGAATGTTTAAGTGCACTTTCAAACCAAGGGAACTAAAATCAAAGACCGCGGAAAACCTGAAATATACACAAGCTACAAGGAGTGGCAAAGAAACTATGACCAATTAACCAAAGTAGAAACAAAATGAGGGGACGCTGAGTTCCCAAAATTACTCTAAAATGACAAAAATAACGACCAGAGCCTCTTCTTGAATATGACGGTAAATGTTCCCAGCAGATACCACTGCGATTTACGGGTGGTGAGCAATATGAGCTTCCGCCAATCACGAACAGCTTCAATTTATCGATTGCTGATGTTTGCAGTCAGCACCAAGAATAAATACTCCAGTCATATGCGTAAGATAAAGCAAGAAGTAAGCGACAGTGTACAATGTTATGTGAAAGTAAAGGAAACAGTTTCGAAAGAGACTGACATGATATTGAGTACAATAAGAAAGCCAGTCCTGGGCGATGTTAACCCAATGAAGTATATCGTGAAGAGAACAGGACAAAAGTAATCATTACAAAAAAAGAGAAAAGATAAAAGGGAAAAAATTCATTACTTTACAACCACACGTTACTGAAACAACAAGTAAAAAATGCTCCGAAGTTTCTTCAGCGCAATCGAGTTTTCTGTACAGCCGCTACAGCGTATAAACGAGGCCACCGAAAATAGATCTATCTTTCGGTGATCTCGGTTTAGTGCTGTATGAGCCGCGGCCCATGAAACTTTAACCACGGCCCGGTGGTGGCCTATCCTATATCGTTGCCAGAAGCACAATCATAGCTAACTTTAACCTTAAATAAAATTTTAAAAAACTCCTGAGGCTAGAGGGCAACAATTTGGTATGTTTGATGACTGGAGGATGAATGATCAACATACCAATTTGCAGCTCTCTAGCCTCAGTAGTTTTTAAGAGCTGAGGGCGGAGAGAAAAAGTGCGGACAGACAGATAAAGCCGGCACAATAGTTTTCTTTTACAGAAAACTAAAAACAGAAAAAAACCAAGGGAAATAAAAATCATGGCGTATATACATAAATGTATATATATTTTTTACTTGTAATTAAACGGTATATTACGTAATACAGACGCCTCTCTCTCTCTCTCTCTCTCTCTCTCTCTCTCTGTCTTTCTCTCTCTCTCTCTCTCTCTCTCTCTCTCTCTCTCTCTCTCTCTCTATATATATATATATATATATATATATATATATAGATAGATAGATAGATAGATATAATATATGTACCTATCTATCTATATATATATAAATAAATATATATATATATATATATATATATATATATATATATATATATATATATATATATTATATATATATATATATATATATATATATATATATATATATATATATATATATATATATATATTTTTTATATATAAAACAAAAGATTCAGTCACCAGGTGAAACTTTTTCAGGAATAAATTCTAAATTATATATACTCGGACGAACCCAAACCCTTGCCAGTCTTACCTGGGAGGGCATAAATCTCCATTTCTATGAAAAAGTTTGTCCCCGCAAGTATTTTTCTATGAGTGAATTACATTTTAAGTTTAATAACTTGCTCCAACCAAAAGTACGACTGAAGAAACTTGAATCTCTCTCTCTCTCTCTCTCTCTCTCTCTCTCTCTCTCTCTCTCTCTCTCTCTCTCTCTCTCACACACACACACATGATTTAGACTATAAATTTTCAAGTTAGTAAAATATAACTGAAACCGAATTAAATCATTTTATAGATGTTAAAATGGGAGACCTTAGTCATTCTCACTAATTCCTTAAACTTGTGTTGTATGTATGTGTGTGTGTGTGTGCGAAGAATTTCTGATAAATGACAAAGCATTTACGACAGATTTCCATGCTATAACTTACCATGCTGATCTTTTTAGCAATATTTTCATGTTGCAAAAACGCACCACCACTCTACAATACTAAACAATTTGACGAGAACAATACCTTTTTGAGTTACTGATAGTTTGTCTTGTTTCATCCGTGAAACCTACACGAAAAGAAATAAATTCCATTATTAGAATCAAACAAACATGAATGTGCTATTCAGTGGTATTAAACTAAAATTATAACACCATAAATAAACGAATACTTTACAATACGCGATTAAAAATTCTATATAGGCTAGCAATGTGACATACCAAGGATTGAATTATAATCTAACGGGCGCCAGTGAATAAAACTCAACCTTACATGGTGAATATAATGTACCTTAAGATATGGAGCACCTGCAAGACTGTTTTACCTTAAGAAATGTATATCCACTGTCTAAACATATTTTCTTATGGTATTTTTAAAATTTTCATTGCAGTTCAACATGCGACAAGCCGTTGTCTGCTGAAAAAACGTAAAGCAGAAATCACAACCAGTAAGCCAGAAGTCAATTTATGAATGACAAAAAATAAGCAAAGCAAGTAAAATGGGACTACGTAATTGCGCGTGTATCGGCTGATATATTGATATCTGATGGAAATAAATTTTTTCTCGTGAATTTTCAGAACTCTGGATGCAACATTAGAGGTAGCAGGTTAAGTTCTCAGTCTTCATATATTTCTTACATGGTCCCTGTCAATAAACAAGGAACAAAACAAAATGCAGCCAATGAACAAAACGTACCCAATATACAAAATGTTCTCACTGGAAACATGTACCTAATAGGCAAAATGTACTCACTACATACATGTACCAAATAAGCAAAATGTACCAGACAAAATATACCCCGTAAAAGAAAGTGGGACCTACATCGCTCGTTTGACAATCATTATTTACATTTACTATCGAATGCCTCTTCAAATCAACCACCTTTCTTCCACTACCCATTGTGCCATCATTCTGGCTTCCATTTACCCTCAATAAAGCGTTCTTGTTAACATTCGCCTTAGACTTTCTCCTGTTATAGACACTTTCAAACTCTTTCAATAGTAGGCTGTTTGTCTTCACTATCTTCAGTTAACAATTGCCTGCAATAACAAATATTTTACATTGCATTTACAACTCAGCAATTTACTTTCTATGTTGTATATCCTAGGCATTTCTAAAGGGTGTTTGCAGCGTCCCTTCGCTCCCTAGTTGCACCCACTCTTTAGCTTTTTACTTCACCTCCACTCCAGCTTCCTTTCTTCAATCTTGCTGTCCAATCTTTATTAATTTTTTCAGTGTAAATTTGGGGTTTTCTCCCAGTTCCACCTTTAAATCCTTATACTTCATCTCCTTTACTATTTGGATCTCTTGATCTTGTTGCTCAACCACTCCAACACCCTCTTTTCACTGTCTTAACCGTTGGATGGCAAGTTCCCCAGTGCTTGGCTTGACAACCTAAATTTCACAAAATCAAATCATATCAATCCTCCATATCTTTTCTTTAAGTAGATCCAAGTCATATGCAGCTTTTTCGCTTGGCTTTCAAACGTTCCGAAAACCTCTTACAGAATCAAAATTTTATCACACATCTTCCATGGATAAATTCACATTGCTTTATATAATCAGTCCTACAGTTATGTCTTAAGTAAATACAAACTACACTTAACACATCTTCAGATATACAAAGTAGTGTCATCAACTCATATCTCGAACAATTCAGCTACCATCTTATGACATATCCTAAAGAACAATTGTTCCTCATGCCTAGTACTCTGGAACCTTTCCCTACTTCAGACATTCCTTACACACCAAGGTAAGCCACTTGGTTATACTTGCATCATCTGAGCACAACATCTAACTTTGATTAAACGATATTTGTGGCTTTACGCTTGTGTACATAATAAAGTCACGCGTGTTTGTATGTATGCATGCATGTATAAATATATAAACACAAAGTGGTAGTGCACTGATAACACATCTGTACGGTCCATGGTTTGTTCCAAGCATGTGGTGAAAAAGTAAGTAAATGAATAAATAAATAACATATAAAAATATGTATATATATATATATAGCCAAAGGGGAGACAAAATCTCAATTGTAGAGCCCTTGGCTCGTTTTTTTAAGGTGCGTGGTACGATCTCGGCATGCGTTACACCAACGTCCCACCTAAGCATGGTACCAGCATCAGTTAAGGTCAAGAGTAGGGCAAGGGACTATCAACCTAATCCCTGGGAATTTACTGAGAATCGAGAGCCTCTACCACTCGGGTGCCACCCATTCTCATGAGGAAAATGGTATAAGGTGTATATACAGTATATATACAATATACATACATATATATACAGTACATACACATATATATACATACATATATTATTCATATATATACATATACAGTACATATACATATTTATACATATAATATATATATATATATATATATATATATATATATATCTTCTTCGTTTTAACGTGCTTTTTCCCATTTTTATATGGGGGTAAGCACGATGCCTTCTTTTTGAAGGACTTTGATTTGGCGTTGGGGTAGGCCGTTGCCTCGATCGGCTGCCCTGCCTGGCAGCCTGACATCGCTTAGACCCCGGTAACGATGTGTACGTGTACCGTACCAATCCCCAGCTCCCTTTCTCCCAGCAGCGAGGAGAGCAAGGCGGTTAGGTCGACAGTTCAAGATGTGTGAGGTGTCTGTTATGTTTTTAGATGTTGGAATGGCTTTGTTTATGTGTGTATTAGTCTGTAACACCCATTTGCTTTCAGCAAACTATCCGTTGATTACATACGTGTCCAGGGTGTCTACGGATAGCAAAGTGTCCGCCTTCTCTGGGCCAGTCGGCTGCGGTTTGAAACCCGCCATGGACATCTATGAAGTCCTAGGCTGCTGCTCTACTGACTGAGCCATATATATATATATATATATATATATATATATATATATATATATATATATATATATATATATATATAAACTGCATATAAAACATTCCACCTGGCGTACCTTCACTTCTAAAATGATTTTTCTGCAGAACAAAAATGTAATATTCTCTTCAGAAAGCTAATTAAAAAAGGCAATCTCGTGAGCATCAATCCTGCCTCTCCAGCTGTCACTTAATTGAAAACTGCCTTCCCCTCTTCAGGTGCCCTGAATTTTACCTCTCGTTAACAACTTACCGAGATTTTCCCCGAAGGAAGGCCGAGCCACCGCACGCACTACTCAAGTCACGTGATGTTTTCTCTTCCCCGATGTATGCGGAAAATTGTTCTTTTACTTTACGATGTCAACAACAATGTATAACCAAGTGGCTTACCATGGTGTGTATGGAATATCTGAAGTAGGGAAAGGTTCCGGAGTACTAGGCATGAGGAACAATTATTCTTTAGGATATGTCATAAGATGGTAGCTGATTTGCAAATGATAATTTGGTAATAACGACAAGACTACTAGTTACCTTGATAATAATACTTGAAAGGAAAAGGAATTAACACAAGAAAGAAGGAACAAAGGATTAATAATAATAATAATAATAATAATAATAATAATAATAATAATAATAATAATAATAATACCAAATGTAAAGGATATCGTAAATGTAAAAGATATTGTTTAATATGTATAATTTTTTGACTGAAGAGTATAAAAAATGGTTTACGTAATGTTTGTACAGGTGATAGGTGAGATAATCTGAGAAGTCTACCGAGATAATAGGAAAGTTACCCTATTTTTTTTTTCTCACGTCCTGGTTTTCCCTTACATCCCAGAGGGCTGGTACAAAACACGGCAGCCGGCTGAGTTTTCGCCATGTTTACTACCGTTCCCGCGGTAATGAAAGTAAAAAAACAAACAAAAGACGGCAAATTTCTCATTATCTCGGTCGACTTCTCAGATGATCTCACCGGGACTGCATTTTACATACATCCTTTTCTCTAATTGTTAGTCCGAAAATTACATTAATAAACGATATCTTCGTGCAGCCTTCTCCTTTACCTTGACCATAATAGTAATATTATATAATCAAACCGGAGGAACGATGACATCTCAAATTTACTCTCCCTTGTGTGCACACTTCACTAACGCTGCTAATACAAACCGTCATGGTAATTCTCCATTCAACTCTCTAAACGGAATCACTTGGTGCAAGAACTCCCAAAAGCGAATCTCTTCCTTCCCTTCCTGTCACGTAAATGATATTAGCGTCAATACGACGAAGATTAAAACATAATTTGAACATTGCCATTTTTTTTCCAAATGGTGGCAGAAGGGCACTATTCATGAGGCTATTTAAAAAATGAGGTGGAAAACTGCTGTTACTTTGTTATTATTAGAAGTGCTACTATTTCAGGACTTTTCACCTCACGTTATGCCCACGTCGATAACCACAGCTATCGTAACGTCAGTGTGCAGAACTAATCAGTCAATAAATCTATATACACATATATATATATATATATTATATATATATATGTATACCTGTATAAATACATACGTACATACACACACATATATACTGTGCCTAGACGATGCGTTAATAAACGTGAAAGCGCTTGGTACGGAACTTCTGCCTGTCATTTTCCTGTAAGGATCGCTTATACACTGAAGTCACGTGCATCTATTGTGATTTTTACGCATATATATATATATATATATATATATATATATATATATATATATATATATATATATGTCTATGCGAATATTATGTATGTGTGTTAGCTCAACGTACTCGCGCCCCCTTCCCCCACCCTCAGCAAAATATTTGCAGTAAACGCTTCCGGATAATAAAAATAAACAAAGGAAATCCGATGTCACAAAGTATTTTGCACACCTGCTGTCAGCTAACACCTGAATATTAACGGAATATCCTTGTGCGGTCCGGAGTCTGATATGGCACCATACCTTCATCCAAACGTGAGAGTTGGGAGCTGTTGCAAGAGCAAATCCAGAATTATTTTTTATTACTAATTGCTGTCAGCTCTGGTGAAAAAGCGGGTTTTCAGCAAATGAAAATTTGTGTAACAAAACACTGCACCAATGCCAGTGAAAACCATATGAGAAAATAAAACATCAGGAACTAGCAGTAAGTAGGAGAAAGTATCATTTTCCACATCTCACTTCTCAGCTTACTAAATAAGTAATACAGTTTCTTGTCAGTTTTAAAGTACATTCATCCAGTTTTGACCGACGATTTTTACTATAAGCAGGAATGTGTTTGCTCCTGATTATTGCGATTATAAAACCAACAGCATCCATGTAAATTATTTCAGGTGATGCTCCTCAAATTCCAACTACATAAGAAATCTCTCTCTCTCTCTCTCTCTCTCTCTCTCTCTCTCTCTCTAAGATAGGTATTCTAAAACGTTATGGTCCTTCACGTGGAAAATACAGAGCTTAATAATCACAATATCTCACCATAGGCTGACTTCAGATAACTAATTTTTTTTCTCTCTCTCAATATTAAGTCACACACAGGCCTTTTCTGTAATGTAAAATACTGTATCAATGGACTACTCTCTTCCAAATAAATAAGTAAATAAATGAAAAAAGAATTAAACTGGAAACAAAGGATGCAGATAATTTCTCCTTCTGGAGAAGCAAGGTATAACGGCTAATCCTTGAAGGCGAAACTGTCAACCGGAATCCGTTGGACTGCGCAGCCCATCTCGAGTGAAGGGCCTTACAATCTGCAAGTTCTGAATGGCTTTGGCCGTTCGATATCTACTGGACATGCACGAGGAAGGTAACTAATGAAGGAGGTGATGTGAATCCCAAGAGGGCTTAATCGCTGGATTGTTTACTAAACTGAAAGCTTTTGACTCAACTTTCTGATATATATATATATATATATATATATATATATATATATATATATATATATATATACATACACACACACACACACACATATATATATATATATATATATATATATATATATATATATATATATATATATATATATATAGCCTCGATGGCTCAGTCGGTTACAGCAGCAGCTTCGACTTCAGAGGTCTGTGGCGCGAGTTCAAACCTGCAGCCGACTGATCAGAAAGGCAGACACTTTGCTATCCGTGTAGACATCCCGGGATTATATATGTAATCAACGGATAGGTTTGCTTAAAAAGCAAATGGATGTTACAGACTAAATACACACACAAAACAAAGCCACTACAACACCTTCTAAAAACATAACAAACATCTCACAGTCTCGAACTCTCGCCATACCCGCGCAATAACTTCTCGCTGCTGGGAAGAAACGGCGTTGGGTCGGGTATGATACATGAAACATACGTACCGGGGTGTAAGCGATGTCAGGCAGGGCAGCCGATCGAGACCACAGGTCTACCCCAAAGCCAAATCAAAAAGTCCTTCAAAAGAAGGCATCGTGCTTACCCCATACAAAAATGGGAATAAAAGCACGTTAAAAGAAAAAGAAAGAAAGATATATATATATATATATATATATATATATATATATATATATATATATATATATATATATATATATATATATATATATATATATATATTAGCCCTCACAACATTAATCTGAGATAACTGAAACTTCTGTCTCTATCTCTGAAAATGCAGGGTAGGTTAGAAGTTAATTTTCCACATTAAAACTTTGCGTGCATTCACCTCTTATACAAGTGTACTTGTTAATTGATAGTGTAATAAACATTAACTTATGTTATCGTAGTCAACAAGATAAAAAAGACTGAACCTCAACAAAGACGTTGAGTAAAGTATTAACACATCTTTCGCGAACATTTTCCAAAAATCTTTTTAAATTCATCGTTTACAATTGGGCGGCGAGAAGTGACTTGACCGTCTACCACTTGCTAAAAACTCATTCACTTGTTGCACATCTGTACTGCGAAAGCTGCAAGGAACGACAAGTATGTCTGGCTCTCGCAACAGTCAGGAATTAATTGCGCAATAATTTTTAACTCAACATCAATCCAGTTGACTAGAAATTTATTTTACATACGCTTACCAATAAACACACTAACTCCAATCTCTTCCACTAAAGGTTATATCGGATGGATAACTGCTGAAGCAGTCATCATTAAATAGTTCGTTCTCTCTCTCTCTCTCTCTCTCTCTCTCTCTTCAGATTTCAAATAACGAAAACGAGCAGCAATCATTAACCCTTTCCATTAATATCCCAGGTATTCTTGCAATCAACTACCATGTATTCTTAAAATCACGAGAATACTCGTTCTTACTCGTGAAATATTCGTACTTATTTCGATCTTCCCGTTTTAACTCGTTCTTTGATGAATTGCCTTTTTCTATATTTCCTCCCTATGGGAAACGTTTAATATGCATTTTCGTCAATAGATGGCAGTGTGCTTTGTTTACTTTATGAACTTCCGATGTCAGATGGTGCTCATGCGAAATTCTCTCCAATAACTTTAAATTAAAAACATGGAAAGAATACTAAATTTTAAATGTTGCATGAATCTAAATTTTATTTTCTCTTTTTACCTTTCTTACATCCACACTAATTCTTTATAATACTGGATCATTTAAAAATACAGTGAAAATAGCATAATCTGATGATTCCCGAGTTAACTCGGGAATGCAAACACGACATTTTTCAAAGTTGAATAACTTCCTAATCTTTAGCAATTTTTCAACAAAAATTGTGCGCCATATTTTATCTTTTACAGAACAATTAAAATAATAAATAAAAGCCCTGCTTATTGTTTTTACATATCTTTGCAAAAAAATTCTGAAAAGGAAGGGATTAACAAAACGAGCAGCAATAGTTAAATAGTCTCCCTCTCTCATATAACGAAAACGAATTACTTTCCACCATACTTTTAATTCAACCACAGCTCAGTCGTCTCTAAGTGGAAATCTGTAATTACAATTCATAAACTACACGACTTGAAATGTTTAACGTCGACTTATCAGTTGTCGTCCATAACGACATGAGCAATCTTTCGCCAATCAAAGCTCATACATCAGTATACTGTGTGGCACGAAGACTGACAGACATCGAAAACGAAAACTTTACATATAAATATAATGCAATGATAATTCAATGAACTTTATCAAATAACACAATAAAACTACAATTTTCAGGGTATATCAGAATAAATATACTTTACCTATATCGAAAGACAAACCCGTGGCTCCAACGACAAAGAAAATAAGAATAACGCTGAGGCTTCATTACCGGGTATTAAAACAAATCACTTTTCACCTGCAAAGCAAAATGTCATTTCCCCCTAATCTGCTTCGTGTCCGGTAGTTGGGGATAAATCCAAGAATTATCTCTGCCTCCACGGTGCCGAACGCACAACCCTGAATGTTGTGACGTAAACAGTGCCACCTTTTTAAATCAAGTCTAAACACCGAGTTGAAAGCTCTCGGTTGGTGGAATGCTAAATCCTTTGATGTTTACTGAATGTTAATGCCTTCGGCACCTCAACACAGCAAAGGTTCAAAGGAAATACCAAAGGTATCGTACGGAGGTCAAAGAACTAATGTCAGAAGAATTACTTTAGATATCTGATATTTATACTCAACTATATATTCATGTTATTTATATATATATATATATATATATATATATATATATATATATATAAATATATATATATATATATATATATATATATATATATATATATATATATATATATATATATATATATATATATATATATATATATATATATATATATATATATATATATATAAGAGTTTAGCAAAGAACTATGACTGCACAAGTCAACTGGAAACCAAAAGGAGTTTCTAAAATTGTAACAACGTTCCTTGAGAAGGTATGATTTTTAAGGATGCCGGGCTAAGCTCGTTATGCAAACAATATACAATTATTAAGAGAAAGACTACATTATTCCAAGTGTAATGAATGATTAAGGGAGGGCAGTAACATTACTCAGTCATTTAAACATTTGTAGTCATATATATATAGTAACAGGGAAATGCACTAGTCATACATATAAATTTATATAGTGTATAATAGGGAAATGCAATGTTTCGAATCAAACTTGCTAATCGTCAGCGACTTTCTACAAAATTTTGTTTTCTTGCCTTTCTAGTACTCTAAAGTTTCTTTCAGTAGTTCCAGAACAAATGGGCAAACTCTTAAAATTGCAGGTTTGCAACTTGAGGTCATTTCTGGTGAAGTTTAACAAGCCTCTTGAATTCTTTTCAGTAATAACAATAAATAGCAAGATAGACCATTTATTTTCAGACCATCCACTAATAAAAAAAAACTTGTAATACTCTCCTCCTAAAAGGCAATGCAGCACAAACTTTAATTCATAAATTGTAGTGGATCTTGAATTATAACTATTCCAATGGTTATAGTAAAAAAATCTTGCTATATTCAATTTGGCTGCAATCCTCTCTCATTTCTCTCTCTTTCTCAATTACCTATTTTTCTCTCTCTGTCATTTTTTATTCTGAATCTCTTCCCAATTCCAACCCGTTGGTTTCTAAATTTAATCTTTTTTGTTTCTAAATGGTGTTTTTGCTAACACCGGTTCCAGGAATTTGCATTAATATAGTAATTTCGCCTCCACATATTGCTGAAGTGTCTGCCAAATAATTTAATTTCTTTTCTAATGGTTTAAATTTAATATGAAACCCCAATTGCAAAATTCATCCCACTGAAATCCTGTAATTCAAAAAACTTGGTCACTCTAAATCACTCAACTTCAAAAAATATAGTGAAGTTGAAAAGATCAGTTATTTACCTCAAAACAACTGCCATAATAAACAATAAAAGATAAGGTTTTCAAATTTTTTTTTTTTTACAATAAGCTGGATAGGATTCAGTCAGCTGCCAAGTTGCGTAAGATAATGAAAAAGACTGAAAGGCACTAGAGAAAATTCAGACGTAAACTTTAAAAAAATTATGGTACAAGGAATTAAATAATATTTATGCCTAATACTAATCAAACACGGTTGGAATCGACCGAAAATATTTACTATAAAACATAATTACAACTGAAAAATGTATACACTATTAACTATCAGCACAAGCACTTAACAGAAATTAGAAGTGAGTCACAAATTTAGTTTAATGCAGGAGTGGATGTGGTGACACTGAAAGAGGATATTCATGCAAAAATCCTGGAAACTGTAAATTCATTACAGCCATTTCTTAAACACTATCTATCACCAAGGCCACACAAGGCCAACTAGAAAGCAGTCTAACGTACGTCGAGGAAGGCCTCTCTTGACGCCATCTTTCCTTCATAAATACGAACATGAGATTCTCGAGAACACGCAAATATCTAATATACGAAGAACATTAGGAAAATGGGCCTCCTCTCAACAATAGAATTCGTCCTAATAGAACTCATCTGGGAACGAATAAACGTGTACGTAACATGAGAGAGAGAGAGAGAGAGAGAGAGAGAGAGAGAGAGAGAGAGAGAGAGAGAGAGAGAGAGAGAGAGAGAGAGAGACGCTTTTTCAACTTCGACAAACTAAAATCACGGGATGCCTTAAATAAGAAATACGAAGTTACCCACTGAAGTCAAATAATAGTCATATGGTGTCTTTCTGGAGTGCAATAGGAGTATTATTTCCATGTCTCTGATTCCTTTAGGGTATCCTAAGGCACATTAAAAGCGCCCAAGGGACAGGTGACATTCCCCTAAAGCACTTCAGAACATCAAAGAACTATTTACTGGGTTGAGTTTCTGATGGTTTCATGCATTTCGTGAAGTGTATTTGTCAAGGCTGCAAGACTTCTTCGAGAATAACAAAACACTGTCTGGATTGGAGAGAAACCTCGACAGTCTGAAGTAATACAATAACTATTACATCAGCATTCATACAACCTGATAAAATAAAATTCATCACACTTCTGAGCAATAACAGCAGCAACAACAACAACAAATAATAATAATAATAATAATAATACTCATAGTAACATGAGTCTTAAAATGGAGAAGCAAATCCACAATTATGTATATGTACATATATTTAAAGATAATTATATGTACATACACATAACTGTGCATTTGCTTCTCCAATAATAATAATAATAATAATAATAATAATAATAATAATAATAATAATAATAATAATAATAATATGACAACTAAGTTCCGACTGCCAATAAATTTCACTGTAACTGCCACTATTCGCTTCCTTTTCAGACTTTTAACCTACAGCTCACTAACCAGTCTCTGCCACTTACAGTATTCCCACATGATGATTATTATCACCCCTCCAGAAGTCTGCTTTTCAACAATCAGAACATTAATGTTAAAATCTGAATTTTGCCCCAAGCGAGTATCTCTCTGAACTATAACCAAGACCCTGGCTGCACTTTAAATGATGAGATTTCGAAATACTCTCAAATGAATGCCATTTGTACCAAATGTTCTTTAGTCCTCCATGATAACATCTCTAAATCTCTCCTCACAAAATAAAAAGCTTGATGACTGAAATGGGAATATAAAATTTAGGCCAAAGGCCAAGCGCTAGGACCTATGAGGTCATTCAGCGCTGAAATAGAAATTGAGAGAAAAGGAGGTGTTACAGTGTAACAGGAGGAAAACCTCGCAGTTGTAGTAAGAAACAACTGCTATGAAAGGGTAGAAAGTAAGATGGATGGAAGATAATAAGAACAGAGGTACAGACAAAGAAATGGAAGGTGTTGCAGCTGTCAGGGGCCGAGAAGGGAGCATTGCATAAGGCAGCAAGTAACACTAGTGCAGGCAAGGTACACTGTAGGCACTACCCCGCTACGGGAAAGAATCTTGATGATTCACCCAACACGCCCTTCACACCACTCATACCACCGTTTCATTTATTCCAAAACAACTTCTCAAATCCACGTAGTAATTTACTTTCTCTGTCATAACCCACATGTACATCTGTACCTTACATGAATCGATATTTCTATGTAAGCTTCTGACCCTGAAGCATTTGTACTTTTGTATCACTTGTTCCTGCATAAAAGGCAACAATCATCCTTTATATAGAGTCTTGGATAGCTTTTACTCCAGTAATTTACTCAAACTAACTTTTCAAACACCTGACTAGAAATAATACCATGTTTTGGCACTTCTCGTACTTACACGTCTTTCAAAATTCAATTTCACTGAATCACTTTCATATTCAAGTCCCTGGCAGCAATGGTATCATCAACTCTCACACCAGTCAACCATGTTCTTCAGCTTTGTTTATCATTTACAAAATTATAATTCCAACGACTGAGAACCACAGGGTCTTGAGATACATCATCTCTGTTTTAATCTCTTTAATTACCTTGCGATAAATTTACACAATAACCTTTCTGTTTCCCTTCAATCTTCTCAAATACATTCTTATTTAACTTTCTCGTTGACTTCTATTCAGTATTCGTTCAGCTTTGAACACTTCATAAGACCCGGTTCCTGTGTGGTTAAACCTTTACTTCACTAAGAATAGCACAATTCTTACTCTATTTACATTAACGTTATTTAGAATGTCTGCTGCTCACAGCTGTCTCCAATGAACACTTTAAAACTGTCCATATTCATTCACTCTTCAGCACACGTGACCTTACCACTTTATTTAGTTCCTACGTATGAATTACTGTTTTTTCTTTCCAGTAAAATGCCACTGCCTTTAAATAGTTACTGCGCTCATATTTCTTCACGCTGATAAAAGCAACATTCTGTTGTTTTGTTCACCATATTAAATACAGATAATCATCGAATGCACTTTTCTGCCATTAAACCACTCAACATAAATTTCTCAATTATAATACCCAAGGCATAATCTGAAAACTTTTTCAGCATCACCTCCTCTCTAAATTACTGGGGAATCGAAACCTTTGATGCTAAAACGCATTACTGTAATGCCTACAGCTGGGTGTACCCTGGTACTAGATGTTTTATTTACAATGTACAAATACACTTCCTGGATTTGCGGGTGAACTTAACTTCTTATCAATCATAAAATACGTTCTGTAAACAGAGAGAGAGTTTAAAGACAAACATGTTTGCGTGCGTGGACATTAGTAGTAGTAGTAGTAGTAGTAGTAGTAGTAGTAGTAGTAGTAGTAGTAGCCGGGAACTGCTTTTGAAACGGCTCATAAAAACATCTGGGTTCCCTGACAGCTCAACGAAGCGACAGGGATGCCAATTTCGCCGGATGCTTTCACCAAACGGAAGCGCCGTAATTCATCTGGTGAAGTTAACGTGATAATATATCCGCTGGTAATTCAGTCAATGAAACTTTCCATTAGCCCTCCCAGGACTTTCCATCTTTTATGTCAAAATGCACTTTGAGAAAGACTTCAATATTTCTTACAAAATGCATTAGTTATTTTTCGCTAGGACTAAATGAGTATAATTTACACCTTGAAACATGAAATACAAGCAATACATTAATTTCGGAAACAATCTAACGTTTTCCCAGACTTTGAATACTGCTATAATAAAAATATAGTTCTTGTTAACGTGTTTAAAACTGCTGAATAAAAATTAAAATAAACTGAATGAAAGCAACAAGACAAAATGACAAAGTGATAAAGAGATATAAGCCTTGAATACTTCAAAGAAGTATACAGGAAAAAATATTAATTCCAAGCAGAAACTTTTGCTGCTAATTCAAAAACTGTATAATACACACACACATATATGTATGTATATATATAGTATATATATATATATATATATATATATATATATATATATATATACATACATATATATATATATATATATATATATATATATATATATATATATATATATATATATATATATATATATAAGTAATTATAAGTAAATATATATAGACATATGTATACACATACATTATATATATATATACATATATATATATATATATATATATATATATATATATATATATATATATATGTGTGTATGTTAGAACACTGGCCTGAATTTACGCTTATTTCCTTCCAGTTTCCATATACGTCTTTCAGCAAACACATATCAAGAGACTTTTAAATTAAGTTCATAAAAATAATCCTTATTTCTGAAACTCTCCTCACAGTCAAAGACACACTATATTTTTTTTCCTTCTCGTTCCAAATGGAAGAGCTCTCTCTTTGTGCTTGCAAGAAGTTACTCAGTGGAGCTTAAATATTTGTTTATATACTCTCCGTCCTTGTCTTGCAATATCACATTTGTAAGCCTCAGATAAACAAAAAAGATGGTTGATGTTGATTAGCAACGGTTGCTACATTTGTGAAATTAGAAATTACTGGATCGAATGACTAAGGAATGGAAATATATATAAATAAACAAATATATATATGCATATACATATATATATGCTTAATATATACATATATATAAAATATAATATATATATATAATATATATATATATATATATATATATATATATATATATATATTATATATATAGATATATATATTATATGTCTTATGATTGATCAGTGTGTTTTCTATAAAATTAATGTTTTCTGTACTTTTTATATAATTTCTCTTGTGTTTGTCATATGTGGTCTGTAATAACTATGATAGTAATGTTTGCTGGAGATGCTAAGTGTCAGACCTTACAAGGATTGCTTTGACTGTGATTTTAGGACTAAAATATGTTTTGCTGTTAGGATTATGTTTGTACAGCTAGCTCTTGTGGACTCAGGTGTCCAGTCAGGGTACTGGTGAAGTTTACACAGCTGCCAGGTGTTCAACCAAAGTAATTTCCCTCCATTTCAAAAAGAGGCACTTAAGTTGTCAGCCAATAGGGAGATGAGGTGACAGGCCTAGATAATATTTGTTGACCAGGGTGAGGGTATCGCTGGTTCGCCTCTGTGTTTGTACAAGTGTGCATACAGGAAACCCTTGTCAATCAAGCAGGTAAGAGGATAGGCCTATATAGCTCTCTGAGCCAAAGAATGCATTATCTTGTTTATTTTCCCCTCTCCAGAGGAAGAAACTCTGTTTATTCCTGTTGAAGAAGAAGAAACTCTGTTTATTCCTGTTCTCTCCCAGAGTGACCCATTTCCAAAAATACCTAACTGGCAACCCAGGTTTAACCTCATAGAAGATTTCTGGTAAAACTGATCAGTACAGACTGAGACTGTAGAGGTAGGTTGGTCTCTCTCTCTCTCTCTCTCTCTCTCTCTCTCTCTCTCTCTCTCTCTCTCTCTCTTCATTCAGAAGAGTAAAGGTTTGTGGTCTTCTCCCAAACATATAAGTTTTGGAAACTGTTAATAATATTTAATGCTCCTTGGTAGGATCTGACGTAAGAAAAGAGTGTTAGCAGTGTTACAGGCCTTAGGTAAAAGTGTATATTGTTGCAGCAAAAAGAGTTGTGTAAAAGTGTTCAGAAACTTGTATAAAGTAAAGTGGTTTTCTACTTATTTTTTACCATGGTAAAAAGGTAGATACTTTAAAAGCAATTTTGCCTTAGTGGAATTATTGTTGATAAACCTTTTGTGTATTTTTTGTATGTTCTTGTTTTTACATTTTTTGTGTTCTTTTGTTTACAATTTCATAGTTTTACCCAAACTTTTGTGTTGGTGATTTAACATTTATTTAATTAGCACTTTGTATGTGTTGATACTTTAACACTACATACTTGATTTTATTTTCATTTGTTAAGATTTCTTTTTCAAATCTGGTGTAAGTCTTAATAGTTTGAATTTTGCTCTGTAACGTAATTTCTTGATAAGTTAAAGTTTTGTAAATTAATCTTGCTTAAGAATTAACTAAACCTTATGTTGTTTTCAAATAATGGTAAATTTTTTCAGATTGTGAATTCCAATTAGAACTTTTGAAGTTAGAAATAAATTTTTGTATTTAAAGTTTTAAAAGCACAGTGTTTCATTTTTAACCACCAGTGAATAGGGTTATTTTGTGTATGCAAAAGGTAAGTAATAAACATGTTTTGTTCTCTTTCAGAAGTTCTTTAAAGTGAATTAAGAACAGGGAAGTGTCTGCGGTAAGAGTTGTGAGTAAATGGGAGCAAGAATTTGGTTATAAGAGTATATGAAAACTAGGAAGATTGAGTGATGAATGTTGATATGGATGATTGAAGAATGGTAGGTGAACTGGACAGGTTTTAGCGTTAATATAACAAATGGTGATAGGATTCACATCATGGGAGAAACAAGGAAGGGAGCAAGACATGTGCAGATTTGGAGTTTCTTTGGGAGTCAAAGTGGGAATGCAAGAAGGGATTATTTAACCAAATATCTTTATGGAAGTGAAGAGTTGATGTTGAATGAGAATGAAAAAATAAAATCTGTCGAGATGAACGTTTTTTCAAGAATAGCTTTCTCTAAGTAGGAAAAGCGCCAAAAATGGAGATATACATGAAAATGGTAAAAATTTACCACAGGTGAAAGGAATTAAGGCCAATAGGTTGGTAAATAGAGTGTAAAATCATGATGAGTTACAAAAGGTGAGGAGAGAAAAACCAAAATAGTGATACGCGGGGGTGGGGGGGAGGTGGAAAAGCTATCTGAACCCGAGGGGCCTTTCTTTCTTCTCTAGGAGGAGCGAGTCTACTAGCAAGATGGGTGTGAGTGGCGTAGTGTGTGCGTGTGTTGGGGTGGGGTGAGCTAAAGAATCTGCTGATGAGCTTGCTGTCTAGCTGTACGAAGCAATTAATGCTGTGGAATTTTGCTGTACATGGCGTTCATCCACGAAAGAAATTATATATTTATATTATATATAATCTCATGATATTGTCTTTAAAATGTATATCTTTCCATGATTTTGATAAATTTACTGTTCTAGTTATCATATGTTGTGTAATAATAATAATTATTGAAATATCGTATATAGTATAATGTCAGATCTCAAAAGAGTTAGTGATTTCGATAACTTAACAGCATAATTTAGAATTAATAATACGTTTTTAATAATAATGTAGTATGTGATCGCATATTTTGTCTCCCAGCCACATTTTGTTTTGCTTCAATTATCATTGCGAAAGATTATGTGTTGATAGGTCATGGTAACAGTAGGCTGCTCAGTTCTGAAAACCAACTTTGGTTCTTTGTCTTGTTTTAAAAACATGCCATTCATGATTAGCCAGCTGCAGTCTGTTTTGATCGTGTTAAGATTTCGTTGAAAGCTTCATCCCATACAATTTTCTGGTAAAGATGTGTACCTTTTTGAGAAATACGAACAAGTTACTGCACCGAGGCACATGGCAATTGCATCATGTTTAAGATTACACTGCTCTGATCACATATTGTTCTAACGCATTAGTTTTGACCCCAAAACATTTTGCTCAGGAAGTGATGTCATCATCCTTTTCTAGAATTTTCTCTTGTATCTCGTTCCCAAAATGCCTTAGTAATGATGTCATCTGATTGTTTTACTTATAGCTGGAATCCTAAAAATTTGTTCATTCTGATTTCAGTCCTTTCGTGTGGTTCTCTCTCTCTCACTGTTCTAGACGGTATCAGGCTGCGTACTTAATGGCTATACACGAAAAAAATAAAGAAAAAATGTCTTACTGATACCAGCCCTGTCATGGTTACTGTTTTTATCGAGGTTTTGAAATCATATGCGTTGTCTATGTTCCTACGGTTTCGTCCCTTGTTACCAGCATGAGTTCAAACGAGCAGACCAAACTGTTATGCTTTGCACTGGAAGGTATATAATTTCCTAATGAATGCAATTCCCTGTCAAATTCACGGAATAGCACTTCGAGTCAAAATATCAGATCAGACTGGCTAACGGTGGCGGCTAAGCAGCGGACTTCTGAACGAGAGAGAGAGAGAGAGAGAGAGAATGGGCTCTGGACCAGAATCGAAGACGGACCCAGTGAACACAAGACCTCAGCGCTAACGTTAACCATACTAATGCACTACTGTCTCCTGAAATTACGTAAATCATTGCCAGATCGAGCTTCTATTTGTTATTCACGAACAAACACAGATGACGCTACTCGTTGTTAATAACAATACAAACCAATGATTATTTAGGCTACTACGGAACGGAATGGAATACGAAATTTAGGCCAAAGGCCGACCGCTAGAACCTATGAGGTCATGAAGAAAAATTGAGAGTAAAAACGTTTTCAAGGTGTAACAGGAGGAAAACTTTGCAGTTGCACTAGGAAATAGTTGTTAGGATAGGTTGGAAAATACGATGAAATAAAAAGAATATGAACGGAGGTACAGTAAATGGAATGAAAGGGGTTGCAGCTAGGGGGCGAAGGGACGTTGCAAAAGGACCTTAAGTAATGCCTTTAGCGCACCGCGTGAGGTGAACTGACGGCACTAACTCCCTACGCGAAATATTGACAATGATTCCAGCAAGAATGTGCCAAGTGAAGTTCAGTACGGAACAGTAGGTTCATGTCTTTCGGAAGTCCTTATCCAGTGACGTTATAAACATTACGCAAGTCTCACAAATCACTTTGGGTAAATTTGTAAGGATGGGTAAAAAATTATTTGGTAACTTCCAAATAAATTATATCAATTATTTCATTTTATTAATTCTACGACAACTTTGTATTTCTGGGTTCCTTTGCTTAAACGTTTTCTCAGAATGACGCTTCATTAGACTTACCGCATTTTAATAGCAATCAAGCAAAATAATAGTTGAGAAGATAACACTGGTAATAGAATCTGGGCAACGTTGTCCCTTCATTTCCTTGTTTTGTTTTGTCTTCACTATCTGAGAGAGAGAGAGAGAGAGAGAGAGAGAGAGAGAGAGAGAGAGAGAGAGAGAGAGAGAGTAGCGTCTTACTGCACTCCAAGACGTGAGGAATGCAAAAAGTATTTAGAGAATGCCGAGTTTTTTAGGATGTATTACATCCGCAGTGCAAACTACGAAAACTATAAGTGTCGTCACTTGTCTTATGGACAGAACACAGCGCACGCAATATTCTCGTTATAGGGAACAAAAGATCGAGTATTTTTGGATACTATAGGGAATGACAAAAATGCACAACGACACGATTTGTAGGCTTAAAAAAACTGAAAACAAAGCCCAAAAGCCCTAAATTCCAGGTCTGCATGTTACCAACATAATAACACATTGATCACCGGAACTGGCCTCACATGCAATGGACGGGTAACACGAATGTCGACGCAATTTTGCCTGATTGATGGGCAACAGCTTCTTCGCATAAAATTCCCAAAAAGCACAATTTGTCAAAATTGATCTCCAACACGATGACAGTGGGGGAAGCAAAGGCAGAAGTAAGAGCACAACAAAAATAAAAATGAGTTTCCTTTTATTGGTATCATTTAGCTTATTTTCATTCAAAGCCTCTTTAGAACTGCACTCTCGTTTATTGAGTGTAGTTCCTTAAAGCTTATGGCAAGGTTGGCCAATACAAGAGACTCTTTCACTGGTGTTTTAGATGACTACACTAAAACTCCACTTTATTATTCATCAGTGTACGGCACAAATAAATCAGAACCCTTATCTTCGTTGGACTGGAAAACGTTAATAAAACCTGCCTGAAATATTGTTAACCACCTCATTCAACTACAAAATTGATAAATGAATATAAACGACACCGTGGGATTTTATTATTACTATTGTTATATTCAGAAAATGAAACCTATCCATATGAAACAAGCCCACTCAAGGAGCCACTGGCTTGAAATTCAAGCTTCCAAAGACTATGGTGTTTATTTGAAAGAAATATCGGAAGGTAATAGGAAATACAGGAAGAAGGGATCAGTTATTTGAAAACAAAAATAAGAAAATTAGAAAGACACTTACTAGATTTTTATCCATGTCCGCGATATTTAGCCACCTGGAATAAGCAGTACCCGAGTTATGATAAACAGCCAACGCTGGAAGGCGGCTTCAAGTCTGAGCTTGAAGAAGAATTGTTTTCTGAGTTATAGGACCCAATAAATCGGGGAACGCTTTCATTAAACTATCAGCGGTGAATATCGGAATGATATACCGGCACTGTTACTTACCGCGAGATTAAACGCACAATACATTTTCAAGAAGGTTTCAGTTAACAGGTTAATTCGTAAAAGAACATTTCTCGAGGAGAATTAATTACGAACGCGCATGCTATGTAGGGCGCATGTTCTTCTGAACCTGATAATTGAATTCGCATTGAAATTTCACACTATTTATTAATGCAGGAAATTCCTCGCTGTTATTATTATCATTATTATTTTTATTATTATTATTATTATTATTATTATTATTATTATTATCCAGAAGCGAAACCCCCTAATCATATGGAAAAAAGACTACGTGGGCCACTGACTTGAAATTCGAGCTTTAAAAGAATACGGTGTTCATTTGTAAGATGTTACAGAAGGTAATAGGAAATAAAGAAAGTGATCAGTTAATAGAAAAGTAAAAAAAAGATAAATAAAATAAATAAATAAATAAAAATATATATAAATTAGTAAAATACAAGATGAACTGCTTTTAGGGTAGTGATGCAATGCATCTTCGCTTGAACTTCTGAGTTTAAGTTAAATGTTGATGACTTTTAAAGGGATATCTACTTACCCAAGTACATGACATATAAATTATCAATCTTATAAAAGTAGACACATTTCAAAAAGGCTGGAACAACAACAACAACAAGAACAGCGACAGTTATGACCAAATATACACGATGGAGGTGTAATCAATATCCAGCGCTGTCGCAACATTGTGAAATTCGGGATTTACAAGAAGTAAAAGCATTTCATGACCCAAATGGTTAGGTAAATCGACTTTAAAATACTTAAATTGTACACTTCTAATGTGGTAAATATTTATGACATACAAATATAATTTGCTTAAAATTGTTTAAGCAAAACTACAAGCTAAAAAGAAAAAATAACGTTTGTTCATACAAAATTTTAAAAATATTCCCTATTTTAAATTGCTAGTAAATTATTCTAAGGAAAGATAAAGCTACATAAGCACCAACAACATTCTGTTATTTATCGGCAGCATGACTTGTTTCACATAATATGAATTACTAAGTATTTTCATGAATTTCATCCTGATCAAAGCAGGTGACATTTTTTACCCCCTTTTTTTTATCCAGCCTATTAATTTTTGGTAAGAACGCGATTTTGGAAAAAGATAAATTACAGAATTTCATACTTAGATTAAAGCTAATTAATTCTAATACCTTATGTGACAGTTTTTTCTTAGAAAAATGCGGGCTCTGCGATTGATACGAGGAAAGACCCAATGCCTGATGAAAATCTGTTATTATAAGTGAGTGATGACATTAACGACACAATGGAGTTTTCAAATTTTCCCGGTGACAATTGGGTGGGTTTCTGGTTTCTCTGCCGGGACACCCGATGCAAATCATAAATCAATAAAAAAGAAAAAAAATAGACAAACTATTCAATAGATATAACTTAAAACAGAAAATTAAATAAAAATATAAATAGATTAGTAAATAAATAATAAATACAGAAATAGGGCAATTATAATTGTCCTTACTTGAACATATAAATGTGGTAACATTCACTTGAATAATACCGAATACCGAAAAAAGCTTAACATTTTCCTTTCTCAATGCAATCAGCTAATAAAAAGTATCTTAACAATGGAAACTAAAAATCTAAACATAATAAATAAGCATTTTCGTCTTTCGTCAATATGACTGTGGCACTTTGTCGACTAAAGCTAACCTAACAAATACTCAATAAGTAATAGCAATCAAGAAAATATGTAAAAGCAACATTTGTTTTAATGAAATTCCTACAGAAATTTCATCTTCAAGCATTTTTTAAATCCAACAGTACAATACCGATTTGATTTCATGAAATACAGTGTAGGCTGTCAAGCCAAGCAAGGGGGCACTATCGACCTTGCAGCACTTAAGCAAGCGTAAAGGAGTTAAAGCAGTCGACAGCATGATAAGAAGGATTCAGAAAATAAAGAAAATCATGTGCAGTACAATGACCTAAAGGTGGAACTGGGAAAAAACTCTGCAGTTACACTAAGTAACAGTTACAAGTGCTGCACAGCAAAACTGAAGAACAGAAGCAGGAATGGGGGTAAAGTAAAATACTAATAAGTGGGTGCATCTAGGGACCGAAGGGACACTGTAATGCCTACAGTGCACCACGTGAAGTACACTAACGACTATCCCCCTCAAAAGAGTATGGTACAATATTTGCCTTGTCCACTCACAGCTCGTCAATGTTTGGATCAGTCACTTGGCTTGCTTTATTAACCCTAGTTAAATTTAATGGCAGATAAACTATCCATTAAAGGTTCACTTTGACGTGAAATAAACGTCTGTCGATTGCCTACCTTGAAGACTGGAGAACGGCATTACTGCAAGGTTCTTGCCTACTTTTTCCTGAAATAAAAGGAACACATGATCACTTACGAGCTAAAGGGCCCCATAATATGGATGGAATAGAACTTAAATAAAGATTACTAGCCTAAAAACTCGAACATGCCTTTATTAGACCTTACTTAAATAAAAAGGACAGCATATCTAAAATCAGAGTTGTTATTCCACTTTTAATTACTGCTAAGCTACCACAGACGGTTGACGTAAGAATGGGCACTTGTAATGTATGAGCATTTTGTAAAGCTCTCCTAGACTCAGGATTCATTTTCTTCCGTGATTAACTCTTTAAAGTCTTTTCAAGAAAAAAAATTCTTTTTCCAGGCCTCAGTTTTGATATCTAACTTTGTATGCGTATGGCCTCTCCCCTTAATCCACAAAACTTACATATTTAACGTACACCTAAAAGCATTCAGAATATGTTACGAGAAAAAAGGTTTTTCGGTATCGTACTGGATCCAGGAAGCTCAAAATATAGCGTTGGAGATGCAAAACAAAAGGTTTATCAATTAAGAATGTCGGCTGGATAAAATAACCCACTCTTACGTTCAGTGTGGTGATAGAATGCCAAACAACTGAATCTTTCATGCTTCCACAATTTTCATGCGCCAAATAAAAACACTAAAAATTCTAATGCTGCCTTGTTAATAAAATCATCACAAAAAATGTATCTAGCTCGAGATTATTTAAAATTCATCATGGCAACGGTGTTCCAAAATAAATGCATAAAAAAACTGCAAACTGAAATTCCCAACATATGCATGCACACAAGTGTTTATTAAATCCATTTTCCATCATTCAACCAAGCGTTCAATCTATGCTTCATCAGTGTTTATTGGTCCTACCGTCAGCCAGCCTCGCAGTGTGCTTGCAGACTCACTAACGCAAAAAAATCAATAATTCTATTTTCGAAAAACCTTCAGTATGATTAACACATGACAGACACGCTAGAGAAATTATATAATAAGTGTGGTAAATACGCATATATGATGGTATTGTAAGAGGTGCAAAAAAAACCAGCAGGTAAAAGAGTACTGCTTTACAATGTAAAAAATAGACAGAACTCAAAATGGATATAATCTTGATGCCTGTGAACGAAGAAATACAAGATACACAATTGACAACAGGTGAACAAATATATACACAGTCTAAATGATTGAATTCGTGTGACCTGGCACGTTAGGCGTGACCAATTGTATGGCGAAGAATATGGGACGTCACCATAGAAAACTTGCTCAGCGGAGACTACGAACGACGCGTTCAGTAGAGACTTCACAGACGGCTTTGCAGGTGCCTTTACAGTATTTCCTGTGGTAATAGGCATATATGATGGTATTTCCAAACTGAGTGCAATAACACCTTCAAATACAAAAATGAGAAACATTACCACGAATTCAAGCCACCAGCTACCATATTCTGAACGAAACCTCGGCGGGGAATACATCTATGAATACTGAACACGGGACGGGAAAAATCTTTGACTCGATATCAAGCATTAAACGCACTCCTATGTGCATGCATGACAGCTCAAAGAGAATCTAGCAAAATAATATTTTTTGGAAGTGTTCTACGCAACTGAAACCATTTATAAAAAAAATATGTTGTAAAAAAAAAACTGCAGGGAAAAGGATGCAATTGAAAAAACGATAACAAGAAACACCAAGGACATACGCTTTATCTGGGTGCGACATAAATGACATTCCCGATCTCGGAATAAAAAAAAAGGGGGAGGTGGCAGTTCTGTTTGTGTCTTCATCTGAATTCCCATAAAACTCCTGCGGTAAAAACACGATGAAAGGAACCTCTGATATATTATACTATTACGAAGAGTACGAAGGGCGTTTCCTGGATATTCGTAAAGCTGGAAAATTCATACAGAGGCTTATACAACTGGAAACGAAATTATATCAAGATTACGATGGTACAAATATTGCTGTTGTATTTATGGTCAACATTACAAAAGAATTTCTACAGGTTTGCCAATCAAATAACTGAACAGGATTTCAAAACAGTTCATCAGCTTCAGTTGTATACTTATTTGTTTGTTTAAAAACTCGTCTTACATCTCGTGCGTAAACTACCAAACAATGACAGTAATGCTGAAATCACGACTTAAGATATTTAACATAACAAAACCATAAATTACATCATTAGAAAAACAAGTAAAAAATGCGCCCAAGTTTCTTCGACGCCATGGAGTTTTCTGTATAGCGTATAATGCTGTATAAAACTCTCAGACACTGATCATGAAACTTTCAGCCACGATCCGGTGTGGCCTGTCTTATAGCGTTGCCATACGCACGATCCTGGCTAGCTTTACCCTTAAATAAAATAAAAACTACTGAGGCTAGAGGACTGCAATCTGGTATGTTTGATGATTGGAAGGTGGATGATCAACATACCAATTTGCAGCCCGCTAGCCTCAGAAGTTTTTAAGATCTGAGGGTGGACAGAAAACGTGCGGATGGACAGACAAAGCCATCCCAATAATTTTCTTCTAGAGAAAACTAAATCCTTATGACATAGCATAAAGGCATCAATTGCCTAAAAAAAAAATCGAAATGAAACATAAACGGTGAAAGAAGTATGAGGCACCTAAGAAAGGATATCAATTAGCAACCCCTTTACACACAGAAATAACACTTGGTAATTATTTCCATTCATAAGAAATACTTAGTCATTTATAACATGCCGAGAGTCGTAGACATTCTGATCAAAGAATAAAATATTAAATGAACGACGATAGTAAGTCTGAATGCCTTGCCTCATCCTGTTCTGGCTAATTTCAAACGGCGATATAATATACAGTAATTAAGAAACATAAAAACGAAAAGGTATCATTAACAAATGAATAATAACCCAATGATGCTAAAATAAAAGGGACAAACCTAAAAGGAACTATCTTAAAAGTAGAAATAAGGAATAAATGAAAGGGAAAAAGATACGTGTGGGAGGTTAAAGAATTCCGATGTTATTGTATGTTTTCCCTAACATGAAACACGGCGAGACGAAGCCAAGCAGTATGATAATCTTCTCAATCACTTGTTTTTCACAACAATGTAGGATTACAAGAAAGAAAGCAACATAAGCTCCAGTTCAACACCTGGTCTCTTCAAACAATTTTTCCTAAATCAACTTATAGGTGACACGAAGAGAATCTTATGAATGAAAGTTTTCGATACAATAAACCTACGTGTTCTGAGCTCTCGACTGCTCTTGGTAACAAACGCCTCTGCATAAATATTTTATCTATTTATTTTCCTTTCATAAAAGTGCCTCTCCTCATTTAAGGCTTACTTTCCATATTCCAATGTTGAACAATGTTTCTTTTGAGAGGTTTGGTTAGGGCATATTCTGGGGGTTCCTGGGAGGCAAAGTACCCACACCGGTAGGAGTTGGACTGTGCCCCAGGCTAGGTCATATCAGATTAAGGCTCTATTAATTACGGTGACAAAGTGAGGATAAGGTTTACCCTCCAACACGAATTAAAGTTTTTCTGTCTGTTCTGTTGTAATTCAAGAATAATTTCTCAATTTCAAAACTAATGCCCATTATTATAATACTAGTGCCTTCCCACCTAAACAAGCCCTGCTTTCCAAAACTCTCCCCCTATATTGTTCAGGGAAAAAGGGGGAAGGAGCTACCATAAAAACAGCCCACATGCAAGTGCAATGGGAATCATATTCTTGTGAATAACAAAATAATGATTATGCCAAAGTAATTTAGTAAAAAAAACTAAAATTCTCCCTATACAGTACATTAAATCAAGGAGATTCATGTATGGCTTCATTTTATGTTTATAATGATTTACTGACAATGGTAGGTGAGGATGAATGTGAGGGACTGTTAAAGGGTCCGTACACTATCCAATATATGTGTCAAACATAGTGTTTGATCATACAGTTGAGTGTGTATGGGAATGTCTGAAGGTATGACCATGTTTGAAGATTACAAAAGTCTGATACAGTATTTCAGCATCAAGCATGATCATTGTCATTTGTTTCTACGTAAATACAAACCATCATCTTTTATATAGGAGTCTCATTCCTTTGATGGGAGGTTGTCTATCAAATGACTAGCAAGATGATTCTCCACCTGGAAATGCCTCGTTTCTGGTCACAATCATGAAAGAGGAGTGATGATTCCTGTAAACTCCTATTTATCCTAGTATAAGGATGCCAGAGGAACTGGGGCCTTGGCCCAAGTGAGGTGTATCTGAGGTCTCACTTGAATATGAAAACCTCTAAGGAGGATAATACCAGACAGAAGATGGCTAAATCAAGCAACTATGAATAGTCGGTTCAGAATATAGTACTACTACCACTGTCTCTTCCCCTGCTGAGAGGGAGACCTGAGAGAGTTGCATCCTAAAAGCTGAAGCTCTACAGATTGGTTGTTCTATTATGCAGTCTACCCTCAACTGGATCCGCTCCAGCATATATTCAGTCTGCATTGCTGCCCCTTAAAAAAAAGGAAGGAGGAGGAGCCAGTCATTCTACCATTCACCTCAGCCTTATGCCCTCTGAATAGCCAGGTGAGACACTTTTCTATCTGAATGGAGTTTGGGTGACTTCACAACCTGTTGAATAATCACCATAAGCCCCAAGGAGGAGGTGTCTAGGGACATATGAGTTAAGTCTCTGCTGTGAAGGTGACCAAACCACACACCCATCAGTTGGAAGGTGAGAGCTGCAGGTCCTAACCTCTGCAAAAGTAGCAATAACCATATGGATCCATAGGAATGGAGGGCATTAAGTTCCCTCATGCACACACTCAGGCCCTAAACAACTCTGAGTAAGCAAACACTCTGGTCAGAAGAGGCTCTGAGTAAGCAAACACTCTGGTCAGAAGAGGCTCTGAGTAAGCAAACACTCTAGTCAGCAGAGGGCAGCAAGAAATCTACATCTGACAGCAGCAAAAGAAAAAATGGCTGGTGACAGATGGTGAGTGGGGATGCTTCCCCCACTCACTCTGTTACCACTAATTAACAACTAGGCTACCTTGTTACCAAGTTTCAATGAAAAATTCCAGCTCATGCTGAGGAATAGGCCTATGCCTACAAAGTAGACAATGGTTTGTATTTCTTTATGAACAATTATGAATTTTGCTTTTGGATGTTAGGCTATTGCCAAACTGCCATATTATTAACAAATGTACTTTAGTAGTCTTTAGCCTGATCTGCACCCAATTAAATATAATTTTGTAATTACAAAATAAACAACTTCCCCAGTTACGGGTGGTGTTTTACGTTAGGTTAGGTTAAGGAAGGGGACACAAGTATTAGGATGCATATCCATAAATTTACAGTTTTTTCAGTAGAATCAACTATCAGATCTAGGGTACTCAGACCACACCATAAAAAGCCTCAAAAAATTAGTATTTTATGTTTACACTGACTGCATATTTTGCCTACAATTTATTAAGAAATTTTAAAATCTTGCAACAGGCTATGCTTAGCCTAAGCAGCACTTTTTCCTTAGGATGATTGTGTGACTGAATAACACTCACGAGATAACAATAAATAATAAAATAACGCAAATATTAATGGGCCCTGTTAAAATCTGCCAAAAATGCTTGTCAGATAAAAAATAACGGCGGATACCGTAAGTATATACCAAATAAAATACCGTAAGTACATACCAAATAAAACAGGCTAATCTTTACCTACATAATCCATTCACGACTTTCACATAGCATTGGGGTAATTCTAAGTGTTAGCTCTGCGCCTGTTTTTACCTTGGATACTGGTTTTTTTTTTTTACACTTTTAGGGCTTCTGATACTGGCGGTGCATTTGTTTGTTGTCGGCCAAATGGAATACCCCTTCGCCATGTTTAGTACTGGCCCGGGGGCGGCGGTACCCCTGCGTTAACAGGTTATTGCACTTACCAGACGGGATAAGAACCGTTCCAAACAGACGTACCCGTGCTCTGTCTCGTGAAGATCGCGTACTGAAACCCCTTGTTGGATGGACTTCAGGGGTTAATTACAGGTTAATTACACTCGTGCGACAAAAATTGAAGGTAAATCCATAATTAGCAACAAAAATCTAGAAAAAGTCAAGTTAGAAGGAAATCGCCGCCGCGGAGCTACCACTACATGTAAATATTCACAATATAAGCATTCACTAATCAGAAAGACATGTAACTTCGGGTAAAAAAAAAAATGGTCGAATTCCTATGAAATTATGAAAGCGGACAGCAGAAAACAGAACACACGCAAAGATTTTCTGTGTGGTAGATTATTAATACATGGCGAATGTAATGTTTCTAAGTTCGGAGGAAAAAGCAGATAAACTGTCAGTCGGTTTCATCAAAGATAGGGAAGAAAATATCTTGCATAGGGATGGTGACCTAAAACGAAGGTCAGATTATTAAAAGCATCCTTTAAACACAAAATGAGAGAGGGGTTTGGGGAATTGGGGAGGCTGGAGGGACCAGCGATGGAGACACGATCTACAGCTGAAAGCAATATGTGAAATCAATGGCAAATTAGAAAGAGGGAGCAATGCCTAAAGGCTGAAAGAAAGTCTGTTGAATGTGTTTAAACATAAAGAAGATATTATAAAGTATGGTAGGCTAACTATAGAGGAATTGAATTAATGGAACTTTTTTATGGTTTTATAAACAGAGATGGAAAGCAATTGTGAAAATCTGTGAACAACAATAGGGTTTGATTAGCGAGAGGTACAGTTGATGCTGTCTTTACAATAACAGTAACAGAAAAAGAGGCTGGAAGGAGCTAGAACCGGAACTCTACCGTGCATTTATAAACCTATAGAGGGCATTTGACAATGCCAAGGGAGGAAGCGTTTCGTTGGTTAGGGCCCTTTCAAAAATTACGTAACGCTTTTTTGGTCATTTTTGACACCCCTTCCCTCCCTTGTCACACCTCATAACATATGTCCAGACGCCCCCTAGAAAATCATGTAACATCAGATAGTATCCCCCCCTCTAATTAGTATGTACCGTTTTTTTAATGCAATAATATATTATAGTCGAGCATAATACCTGGAAATTATTACCTTTAGGTTTTTCTTAATACTTTTATTATATTATGATATTAAAGAATCACAGATATTTTAAATGAAAATGTTCTCTTATGCCATGTTTAGAAGGATTAATTCAATTTGTGATATTTTCTAAGTCATATTTATGCATAAAATTAGATATGTTGAATGATATGGACGAGTTTGTGATATTATTCTATGTCATGTAATACATAGGCCTATAGTAGAAAATGTTGAAGTACAAACAATGGTTGAGTTTGTGGTATTTTGTAAACATAATTATAAAAAAAAAATTAAATACCATATTCTCAATATTACTAAAATGTAATAAAAGTCTATTGCAGAAACTTTACTATTTCTCTTTTGTCCTCTATTTACATCTCTTCAAAAGAAACAAAGCAAAAAAAAAAAATCTGAAAATGCTATGTAAGGTATGGCTGCACCCCCGCCCCCCTCAATGTCACACTTATAACACTTCAACATAACCACCTCCCTCCCTAAGGCGTTACGTAATTTTGAACTGCCCCTTAAGAAAGAAGATATTGCCAGAAAAGCTGGTTAGGCTGATTAAATTACGTATATATATATATATATATATATATATATATATATATATATATATATATATATATATATATATAAACAAGTTTCAACAATAATAACAGACGTGACCAAGCAAAACTGTATATAGTTCGAGTTGGCTTACATCAAGGAGATTATGGTGTCCAAGCAGGTTGTGGGGGTGGGGATGCCAGGTAACGGCCCAGGCTGTTACTTAGGCTAGGCTCTGCTGTAGGGCCGGAGAGAGGGTATGAAGGTGGGATTGAAAGAATGATACAAGCAGCTTGGGGGAAATGGAGGGTGGTGGAAGGGATAGTGTGTGACAAAAGAATGCCAAATAAACTAAAGATTAGATCTGTTGTGTAGTAATCAGACAGGTGATGATTTTTCATTAAGATACGTGGACATTAGGAAGACAGGAGCAACAGAAGCTGAAAGTTTACAAAACTGAGGATGCTGAGGTGGATCTTGAGGGTCTCTGTGTTAGAAACTGAGAAATAAAAAAAAAAAAATCACGAAGAGCTCCGGAGTAACAAAGATTACTGATAAGTTCAGAGGGTTGCAAATGAGGTGGTATGGGCAAGTGTGAGAAGGAACGAGTGAAGAGGGTTTTGTTGGAACCAGTTAGGGGGTAAAAGGTCAAGAGGAGGCAAAGGATTAAATGGCGTAGTAAAGTGAAGGAGAATTTGAACACGAGAGATTTACCAGAGAGAATGCTTTCAACTAGGACAGAAGTAGTTGCAGAAGGCGAATCAAAGCAGCCGACTCTGTAGTTTAATTAAGGATACTGTAGTGTGAGTATGAAGTGACTCCCACCATCTCTAGATCACCATAGCTATTTGAGTGTTATTTTTTTTTATTGAGCCTGATACACTTTCATTAACTTGTCAAAATAAAAATAATTAATGTAGGCTACCAGCCCAACTTGAGCCTGGGTTCCATTATAGATCATGGAGCATGGGAAAAGTACCACTGCAGAGGTAACCAAATCGACAAAACTTTCATCATTGCTTCTCGATAATCGATATCATTAGTTTTCTACCGTCTACCCAAAGTGAATTAATCAGAAAAATATTTCGAGAGACCTATGCGAAATTATTAATTTTTATCATATTCTACTCTGTTGTAAAGCAATTACTGTTACAAATAAATATATATTGAACTATAAATCAAGTCTCAACAAGTAACACTACTCCCATCCAATGTGACGTGTGGAAACATGACAACGCAGTTTATAATTATCGAGAACATTACTTCGTTTCGTCCAAACGCTGATGTGCACTTTTCATTTGTGAATCGTATATTTGCATGTGCTTTTTTTCTGTGCTTATAACGCTATGGAAGCGTAATTAAGTAATTTCATTGAATATTAACTAACTTCTCCAATCCTGTGAAAACTGTGATGTATCTTAGGCCCAGCGCTCCCACCTCGCTTGTCTAAAGGTAGGTTCAGAGGATATTTTTCCATACAATTTCTCCGAGCTCATGGTTGCAATTTCGTAGGCTAGATAGGTTATGCACATTGTTTCCATATGTTTTGGTTAGGTAAGTGGGATGATTCTCATTTCCTAGGTTAGACCTATTGCTGCCCACCTTAGCCTAGGCCCACAAGCGAAGAGTGAGGTTTTTGCCGTTTTTATCTCTTATTCCAGTAGGCATTACGGTAATTCTAAGTACTGGAATGACAAGTTTCTGATAAGTAAGGTAGGTTTTTTACAGGTTCATTTAGGAGCCGTCTCCCCTTCCCAAAGTCCACAAGTGATGGTTGCAACGTTTCTATAACTAAACTAAACAGTATGCCTAAATCCTATGCAAGAAAATCATGTTTGCTCGACATATTTTTATTGTGCCAGATATGGGCTAGGCTATTAAATTAGGCAGCCATTTATGCCCTTTCCAGTAATAAACTTAAGCTACCATTTGTTTTCCCGGTCCTTCTCATTTCACCAGCTGATAGACTAGTTAGCTTAAACATAGCTCATGTTTTGAAGGCATTTCAGATATTTAGTGTAATGTTAAGTCATACTCCGTGGCGTCATTGCACCTCTCGCTGTGCACTGTAGGCATTACTTGGGTTTCTTTGCAGTATCCCTTCTGCTCGTAGCCACAATGCCCTTTCCTTTTACTGTAACCCTGTTCATATTTCCTTTTTTCCATCTTACTTTCCCTTCTCCTAACAGTTGTTTCATAGTGCAACTGCAAGGTTTTCCTTTTGTTACACCTTTCAGACCCTTTTATTTCCACTTTCCCTTTCAGTGTAGAATGGCATTTACCCTAAATTTTATATCCCATTTCCATTTCCAGTCTCTACATGCTAAAAACATATTGTTTTCATACCTCAGGTGAATAAGCTGAGTTCTAGTTCGCTTGTATTGTTTAGCATAGGTGAAGGTTTTTCAGGAGATGAAATGCGCTTGTGATTTCCCCCGGCCACGTGTAAGGGAATCTTTGGAAAAGGCTCAAGAGGGAGGATGGCGACCTTACTTTCTCTTGGGAGGTGTCAATCTATACCCTCATCCAAATAGTTTATTGGTAGGATAGTAGACCATCCTCTTACCTATAACCCATATCCTTGGAAATGTGAACTTTCAAATTATTTTAAATGTATTTGTGCTAAGGACATGGGACATCCAAAGGACCAAGTTTGGCCATGTAACCAAGGTTTTGGAAGGCGAGGATCGAGTGAGACCTCTTAAATACAACCTTTTATACTTTTTGCTGAGGTTAAAGATAGTGCAAGAGAGGTAAAGCATCCCCAGCCAGGTAGGACTGAACATACTAGGTTAGGTTAGGATGCATCTGTTTAAATACCATTGCCACCCCTTTTGGCTAAGTTTAGAGGAGTGGTCTAAGGGGCAAAGCATCCCATCCTCTCACCCTCTAGTTAGGAGTTGTTATCTTGGGTTAGGTCAGGGAAGATTAAGTGAAAGTATATTGCTGATGATACCATGGTCACATTTTAATTATTTTTTGCTTGATTTTCACCCATTATGCACTTGAACCTTTTTATATTTCCTTCTGCTGATATTATGGTTTTAGGATAGGCTATTTAACCATTCTTGATGATTTGGTTTACTCAGTTTTGGTTTTATCCCTGCAAAAACATATTTTTTTTTTATTAGATGTGGCTGTAGGGATAGAAAAAACACAACAACCACTGGTATATACTAAATATATTGGCAAAACAAGTATTAGCATTGGAAAATATGCATGATGCCTGTGTTGGCAAGAAATGCATTTTTTTTATTGCACATAGTGTATTGTATATTAGAGTATTACTGCTAACATATCTCCACAACACATGCTTGCACATTGGTCAGATTTTTTTTTGTTCTTGAATATAGAACCACACCAATAGCTGTGTTAATAAGGAAATCACAAGCTGCTGCCATGGGGTAGGCAAATGAAATCATTAAGACATTATGAATGTAGTGTGAATGCTCTGATGATGAATACATTATGACTAACATATATGCTTTTAATGTTTTGATGCCATTAATACAATACCTCTTCCCTTGGGGATCTAGATGCCTTTAAAGTACAGTGTATTGTTATATATATTTATTGGTACTGGTATAACTTTAACATAAAATTGTGTGTGTTGAGTTATTTTGTACACTGTGTGTATTGAAACCATATATAATTCAGTTTCACTAGCTCTTTTTTAAAGATCCCTGAAAATTACCCTTAACATAAGAATAGAAATAATGAAAATTAGTTATGACGAGAGATCAAGGTTTGTAATCGTTAAGGTATGGTGTAGCCCATATGACCTGACCCTCATAGGGGAGTAGTGCCGTCAGTGCACCTCACACAGTGTACTGTAGGCATCTTTGCATTGTCACTACAGCTCCTAGCTGCAATCACTTTTGTTCTTTTTATGTATATTTGTTCATATTCTTTTTTTCTATCTTACTTTTCCCCTTTCCTAACAATTATTTCATAGTGCAACTGCCAGGTTTTCCTCTTGTTACACCTTTCAAACCCTTTTGCTCTCAATTTCCCTTTCACTGCTGAATGACCCCATAGGTCCCAGCACTTGGTCTTTCGTCTAAATTTTATATTCCAATTCCAATATCAGTCAATACATGCCAAAAGCCTTTTGTTTTTTTACCTCAGGTGAATTAGCCTAGCTGGCTTGTAGTCAATAGATGAAGGTTCTTGAGGAGATGAAATATGCATATAGTTTTTAACCTGATCATATTTAAGGTGGGTAGGGCCCTCAGTACACCTCACACGATGTACTGTAGGCATCTTTTCACTGTCCCTTTGGCTCCTAGCTGCAACCCTATTTGTTCCTTTTACTGCATCTTCGTTTGTATTCTCGTTTTTCTATCTTACTTTCCCCCCTCTCCTGACAATTGTCTCACAGTGCATCTGCGAGTTTTTCCTCCTGTTACTCCTTTCAAACCCTTTTACTCTCAATTTTTCTTTCAGTGCTGAATAACCTCATAGGTCCTAGCTCTTGGCCTTTGGCCTAAATTTTATATTCCAATTCCAATATCAGTCAATACATGCCAAGAGCCTTTTGTTTTTATACCTCAGGTGAATTAGCATAGCTGGCTTTTAATCATTTGGTGAAGGTTCTTGAGGAGATGAAATGTGCATAGGCTATGGTTTTTACCTGATCATATTTAAGGGAAATTTTTGGAAAAGCACATCCTTTGAACAATCAAACTTTAGGGAAACCATTTTCAATGTATGTATGCCAAGAGGGTGTTGTGTCCAGAGGACTAATTACGGCCTGGTGTCTAAAGGTTTTGGAAAGCGAAGATATGCCTAGAATGAGACTTCTCAAATACAACCATTATATTTTTTGCCAAGGTTAAAGGTGGTTCAGGAGGTAAAGTGTTCCCGTACAATTTTGACTGAACATACTTGGTTAGGTTAGGATGCATCTGTGTAAATACCATTGCCCTGCCTTTTGGCAAGGTTTAGCGTGGTGTAAGGGGCAAAGCACCCCATCCTCTCCTGCTGTAGTTAGGATCTGGTATCTTAGGTAAAGGAAGAGTAGCTGAATGTACTGTATATTTGCACTCAAAATCCACATTCAGTCTGAGGTGACTTTTTGCATTACTCCATATATAAACGTGATGCTCAGGTGTAGAAACTTATCACACCCCTGGATTAAAAGCACTTAGCCTATTCTGACATAAAGCTTTTACCTACTGTCGGGGATAATTTTCAGGGATTATCAGAACAGGTCTAGTGAAACTGGATTATGGTTTCGAAACATAAACAGTATAGCTTAACTAATCCTGTACAAAAATTGATAATAAAGGTATACCCGTACCAATAAATATTCATATTAAAATATGTTATGTTATATAAACTGCTAGATCCCGCTTAGATGAGATATTGCACCAATTGCATCAGAAAATGAAAAGCCCATTCATTAATCTTAATGTATTCGTTATCAGGGCAGTCATTAGGTCTAAAGGATTTCAGTTACCTAACCTATAGCAGTAACTATTGATTTCCTCATTAACGCAGCTCTAAATTCAAGAATGGAAGAAATACGATAAATGAGCAAAGTGTTGTAGTGATATGTTGGCAGCAATACTAAAATGTACAATACAATGAATCAAGCAGTTCTTGCCAAACACAGGCATTATGTATATTTTCCAGTACTTCTACTTGTTTTGCTAATATTTTTAGTATATGCCATGTGTTTTTGTGCTTGCTCTATCCCTGTAGACACATCCAATAATTGTGGAAGTATTATAAAAAGAAACTTATAGTTTTT
Organism: Macrobrachium rosenbergii; assembly: GCF_040412425.1. Lineage (NCBI taxonomy): Eukaryota > Metazoa > Arthropoda > Malacostraca > Decapoda > Palaemonidae > Macrobrachium > Macrobrachium rosenbergii. Next base: position 24,212,115 of record NC_089752.1, read on the forward strand.
GGGAGGGATAAAACTAAACCTGAGTGAACCACACCAACAGGAATGGTTAAATATCCTTAAAACATATAAACAATAGGAAAAACAAGATATTCATGTACATAATTCTAAGTCACAATAAGGTAAAAAAATTTAAAATGTATGTGTGTATATATATATATATATATATATACATAAATTATGTATTATGTATGTATGTATATATGTATATGTTTGTATGTATGTATATATATATAGTGTATATATTTATATATAATGCATATATAAATTATTATATATCTACACACATGTATGTACACACACATATATATATATAAAAGGACCTCATTCAAACTGGATGGCAATAGATACCATCCAGTTTGAATGAGGTACTTTTAGTAATTCTACTAATGCACATAACAATTGTGTATGTGATAAAGTTAATATATGTACAGTATACATGTATGTATGTATGTATATATATAGATTTATATATTTATATATACTGTAATATATATATATATATATATATATATATATATATATATATATATATATATCTGTACACTATATATATATATATATATATATATATATATATATATATATATATATATATATATATATATATAGTATGTGGGGTGGCTAGAGTGCAACACAAGTCTTTGGAACATTTTTACTTCAATTGTTGAATTGTAGTTGAACCCCCTGTAAAGTAAACTTCCACTTATTACCTACTTCATACACCTATAAGGAAGGCTCATCAGCAATACATGAACCCTGTCTACACATGCGGCACTGTTCACCCAATCTTGCACTAATTCTTGCACTTCTGGATAGTGAGAACCTCCTGTTTCAATATCTTTTTAACACCATCTACAATACCTTTCTTGGGTGGTCTTTCTCCTCCTTTCCCCCTAACATTTCTGTTATCGTTCATTCTTTCCACGTAAATAAACCATCTCAAAGTACTTTGATCAACTATTATACCTACATTAATGTTTTTACCAGTTATACATATCTCCAAATTTCTCACCTATCAATTGTTCTTATGTATAATTTATGATAAAATGTATAATTTATGACACAAAAAGTTCATGTCGATTTTTATTCGCGTTCAATATCCACATTTCATGTTAAGGTAGGGATGCTTCAACAATTCCTTCATACATTCCCACCTTTGCTCCCATAGAAAACAGTTTAGGGTATTCTCTGTTTTTTGCATACACCTTGCTGCCTTTCTCACTTCACCTTCTCTGTGACTCACCTCTTCTCTCATCCTCCCTAATACTCATGCGAACCAAACTCTTCCATTCTTCTACTGTCCATATCAACACTCTCTGCGCCATGTTCCTGGTTTCCATTTACTCTTACAACCTTACTCATTTACTCTCAACTTCTCCCCTTACAAACGCTTACAAATTTTTATTATTTTTCTAGTTCCTCTTCACTATCCCCTATCAGAACTATATCATTTGCAAACATCAGCCATTTCACAGTCCACTCAAACCTCATTTTCTTTAAACTTTACACCTGTATTAAGTGTCCTTTCCCTGACACACACTCACATATAATAAATATATATATATATATATATATATATATATATATATATATATATATATATATATATATATATATATATATATATATATATATATATATATATATATATATATATACGAGGGTAAGTCAAAAAGTTCCAGGAAGAATTGTTGAATGATGTATTTACACAGGAATGAAACAACCCAAATACTTGGTAAACAATTATCTGTGATGTAGTGATCATATAGACTTGTTACCTCAGTCATCCTCTTGCTACCGTGGTGTTAACATCTGCTTCAGAAAAGTAACTTCTTGAACCCATGGAAAATAAAAATTTTGAGATGAGAGCTAACATCAAGTTCCTGACCAAGCTTGATTGGAAACCAGGAAAAATTATTGAAGCTTTGCAACAAGTTTATGGAGATTCTTCTCCATCTAAATCAGTTCTTTATGATTGGATAAAGCGATTTAAGGATGGTCGGAGGACCTCAAAGACAACCCAAGAGAGGGAAGACCATCGACTGCAAAAAATGAAAGAATTGTGGCTTTGGTGCAGAATCTAGTGGATGAAGATCGTCGGATTACTATCGATATGATAGCTAATGAAACTGGGATCTCCCATGGTTCCGCATTTTCAATTTTAAATGAAAATCTTGGTTTGAGTAAGCTTTCAGCACGTTGGGTCCCAAAAGCGTTGCGCGAAGACCAACTGCATCAAAGAGCTGAACTTTCTCTTGCAGTTTTAACGAAGATTGAATCAAATGAATCAGAGTTTTTTGACCGGATTGTTACTGGAGATGAAACTTGGATCCATCAATATGACCCAGAAAGTAAAATTCAATCAAAGCAATGGTTACCAAGAGGTTCAGCTGCACCAGTGAAGTTCAAAGTGGCGAGATCTGCCCAGAAGGTTATGGCAACAGTGTTTTGGGACTCCAAAGGAGTGATTTTGATTGATTTCATTGAAGGACAAAAAACAATCACCGGGAACTACTACAAAGGTGTTTTGCAAAAACTGAAGACTGCATTGGCTAAAAAACGTCGAGGAAAGTTGCACCGCAGAATTTTGTTCCATCATGATAACGCTCCAGCACATTCATCAAGGGTCGCAAGAGAAGTCCTACGGAAATTTAGGTGGGAAACTCTTCCACATCCTCCTGATAGTCCTGATCTTGCTCCTTCAGATTTTTTCCTGTTCCCAAAACTCAAGGAACACTTAAGAGGAGTCCGGTTTGAATCTTTGGATGCTGCTAAACATGCAGTTTCAACATGGTTTAATAGAAAGGCCCCAAATTTCTACAAAGAAGGGTTGCAGAGGTGGAAACAGCGCCTTGAAAAGTGTATAGAGTTAGATGGTAGATATGTAGAAAAATGATGTTTGAATTTCCTTAAATAAAGAGTATATTGAATTTTTCCTGGAACTTTTTGACTTACCCTCGTATATATGTATATATATATGTGTGTGTGTGTGTGTGTGTATGTGTATGCATCATGTGGGCGTGTGTTTGTGTGGGGATTTGGGTGTAATTCAACATAGCCTCTGCTAGCGAAGTATACTTGGCCCAGCTGTATCTAACCATTGTTATCCCGTCAACACCTTCCTGACTTCCCTATATCTGCATATTTTAGACGTTTTTCAAACTGTGTTAATATCTGTTTTTCCACTGCTGAAAATTACGATGTACACCATCTTCTTGAACTTATCTTGTAAGACCATCTCCTTTAGTGGAGTGTCAACAAGGAACACTCGTCATCTTAACCTCAAATGCATGTATTTCTAGAATTGTTGGATGTGCTTTGCAGTGTCCACATCCACAATCGGTGGATACGCCACAAATTAGCTCTGCTTAACTCCAGAGTTTTTTTTTATTTATGCATATTTTTAGTTGATATTCTTTTCGCTTTTTTATATTTGAGTTCTAGTTTGCGGTTGTTTTCGATTGGCAGCGGTTTGGTTTTATCCTATTTTGTTCTTGAGGATTTTAATTAAACAAACTCAGTCGTTACGTGGGACTTATTTCTTTTTTTCTTGTTCAGTGTGCTGTGGGTATCCGTTGAATTAGACCGACGAGAGATTTGTGCAAAGTGAGCACGGGTTTAAAATAAGTATAGACCTGTCAAATTACAGGATTATCCATTATCAGTCTCAGTAATTGGTGTTCGATTCGGCAGCGCCGATTATAATGGTTGTGTTTTTATTTTACGTTTTCATCACGAGCGGACTTCCTGCTTTAGTGGTTGAACCAGTGACTTGCAGGTTGCCCGAAATCGTTATTTTAGAGTTTTGTTTTTTCGCTTGTTTTAAAGTTTTAACAATTAATTGTAGATTAAATGTTCTCATAATAAACAATTTTTCCACAAAAAATATAATCACTGTTCATGAAGATCGGTATGGAAACGAACTCTTTAATTCGTTGCTTTTTTATTAAGATAATTTTGTTACATTATTGCGATGTTACAAGCAAGGCCCCTTTTCTTTGGACCCTGGTTAAAAGGTTACTTTTTTATTGTAACTATAGAGGGAAATTTTCTTTGCAGATTTTTTTTTTTGTTACAGTGCCTTAATGCAGTTCTTGTTTTTTTAAAAGAGATGTATAAAGATACCAATTACAGTAGTCAGTTTGGAGGAGTGCGAGAATTTTTTTGACAGCGATGTGTTAGTAAAAATTGTACAAAGTATGGTTTTGTTCTCGTTGAAAAAGTGAAAATATCTGCCGTTTTATTTATGGTAATGTAGTTTCTTTATACAATCTCCGTTAGAAATTTGTCGATAGCTTCATTGATGTGGAGCCTATGTTCTCAGAATCAAGAGTGGCACAGTGCTAGGTTTTATTTACTGGAATCTAGAAATGCTTACCTTAGCGAAGTTGGTGACGCTCGTAAATTTGTGCTGTTACTTGGCGGTATTGCGTCTGTACTTTTGTGTTGATGAATTAATCTTTGCAAAGGTTGTGTTTAATCTGTAAATATAAGGACAGTTAGGCCTATAGAGGCTTCCAAACTGTGTAGCAGTTCAGATGGATTTTATTGGCTGGTCTGTACTTTGGTGTTGATGAATTAATCTTTGCAAAGGTTGTGTTTAATCGGTAAATATAAGGACAGTTAGGCCTATAGAGGTTTCCAAACTTTGTAGAAGTTCAGATGGATTTTATTGGCTGGTCTGCAACTGTACAAATACTGCGAAACATAATAATGTTTACTCGCTTTAAGACATTAATAGTTCTGGTGCTTTCTTTCAGAATAGTGTTAATTCTCCCTTGGAAGTTGTTTAAGGTGTTATTTTGTAAAACTTAGTAATATATGGAAAGATATGGCAGCTGAATATGTTGTCGTTGAATAGGAAAATAAGGGGAATGATCACTAGTTAATATCTTGACTGCTGGTTTCAGTCTTATGTGAAGCTCTTCGTTGGGATAGTCGGTAGAGCTGTGGACTAGCACTCGCTAGGCCCGATTTCGAGTCTCCGGCCGGCTGATTAAGAGTTAGAGGAATTTATTTCTGGTGATAGAAATTCATTTCTCTCTATAATGTGGTTCGGATTCCACAATAAGCTGTAGGTCCCGTTGCTAAGTAACCAGTTGGTGCTTAGCCACGTAAAATAAGTCTAATCCTTCGGGCCAGCCCTAGGAGAGCTGTTAATCAGCTCAGTGGTCTGGTAAAACTAAGGTATACTTAACTTTTTCAGTCTCATGTAAGGATTGTATTTGGTGTGGGCATTACAGCTCTTGAATGCCGGGGCACATTTTTCATAGTAACTCGTGGCATGTTAATATGTACTTTTCCTGGTATACTGTAGAAAATGATAGCAGATAAGAATTAAGAGAGTTCCACAATTTTTTGTGGTAACCGGAAACGTTAAAAGAGGTCCAGAACTGACCAGTATCGTTGATGAGGCTTAGTTCCAGCAAAACTAAGAAAATTGATTAGTTGAGCCCATACTGTTTTCCTACTCCTATTATTCACACTCTACATAGGCAATTCTGTACTAGATGAGATTTCAGAATTGCTACCTTTGGCTTCGAGTTTTTTTCCCCAGCACTTGAATCGTAATTCAGATTAAATCCTATCCAGCATTGAAAAATATCGGGTGTATAATGCTGCCAAAAATTTTGGTAATATTAGTATGTCTTTTAAATAGGCCTCGAGAGGTTGTTATTAGTGCCACATGTTCAGGTCTTTGTTTTTCAGTTTCTTGACTATTGTTCTTTTGGTTGTATACAATTTTTTTGGAACTCTTCATCATTTGCGGATGCAGGAGATAACCTGGATGACCAGATTTCTTGAATTATTTTCTGTTAGAGAACTTCCACTGTTACCGTTAGTGGTTGAGTCTGGAAGTAGTACTTGCTACTCATTTTGCAGATCAGCATTCATAGTCTGCAGAGGTGCAACAATGTCGCACTGCCCAATTCTTTTAATTTCTTCACTGCAAAACACAGGAATGGTAGTGTTATCGATGTTGACATACTGAATTGTGCAAGACGTTAGTGCTTCTTTGGAGTTCCATACACCTTAGCTTCATTATGATTATTATTTTTATTTGTTTTTTCTTTACTTTCCTCAATTTTTTTGTGTATGATGCATATCTTTTGTTGATTTTTCTTATTTATATTGTATATGTAGGCCTATACTACTTTTCTTGTTAGAATTTTCTCTTTATTCCAGTTACGGGTATTCTGTTCTTTGCAGGTCTCCTCACCAGTTCTTATGACCTTTCTTGATTCGATATGCAATTGTATTAAATAAGGAATAAAGTGAATATGTGCTTTTGTTTAATGTTTGAGTCTTACGCTCATTGAATGGTTAATTATATGAGATGTTCTTACAACAAGGCCTTACCATTAAAAGGATTGCGACTGAAGCCATAATATAATTATTAAGGCTGTTTTGCCCTATTTGAAGGTATAACACCCGTCCTTTACGTAAAGTGTGGGCAGGCCGTCGGAATAATAATCATTTTCTCTTTGTAAGGGCTGTGATATGGAATCGTTACAAGGGAGGTATCTTATTTAAAATTGCTGAGACATTTTTCCCCCCTATCACTCTGATTTGATAATTGGGAAATTTTTTTCTGTATTGTTGTCTTAAGAATAACTATTTTTTTATCCATTTCCTGAAATTATTTTTTTCACTTACTCTTAAAAATTAAGTTTGCATGCAAGTAATCCCGAATAACAGATGAAAACCGAGTAAGGGCTCTTGTCAGTTTCAAAACTTAACGAGGGTAAATTGGATCAAACCGCTCTAATGAACAGTAATGGGATTAGGTGTGACAAGGTTGTCTCTCTCTCTCTCTCTCTCTCTCTCTCTCTCTCTCTCTCTCTCTCTCTCTCTCTCAAATGAATTTCTGAATTCACTGCCTGGGAAATTGGAGTGAATATTCTTATGATATATGGTTATCAACGTTTTGAATGCAATCAGTGAGCATGACGCAAGATGGCCGTTGAAGTGAGTTCTGTAACATGTCCAGGTAAGATGGATAAGTAAGATGTTAGGACGTTAAACAAACAGTGACGGATTTTCCTTTTCTGTTTTATGAGAAAGGAACTGTGGTAAACTGCCCATGAATAGATACGATCCCTTCAGGTATTATTATCTCCCATATTAGAACTCGTAAACACCTTTGTGTATGAAAGAATCAGTTGCTGAAATATTGACTGAAGCCAAATTAATTGAATATCAAATAAGAGTCTTTTAGAATAGGCTTAATGTGCTTGCTAAAGATATGGCTGTCAGTTTAGAGCATCCAAAGAAAAAGTGGAAACTAGGAGCATTTCATTTCATTACGATTAATTGCTGAGCTAAAGCACCCTAATTTACCTTTTTTTCCGGGGGGGGGGCGGCGGGGAGAGAAGGGTGGCCTTAAGAATCATCAGCCTTGCGTCGAACCACCCCCCCCCCTGCCCCCTACGCACACTGAGCAATTCACCCCCATATTGCGCGCATTGCCACGCTTCATGGATATCACAGCTATCCCGTTCCAGTACCTTTTCACCCCATCTATTCCATCTTTCCTTTCCAGTGCCTCTTTCACTCAATCTATTTAACCCTTTATAGTAGGTCTTCATTTTTTTTTTCTTCCATAACGCTTCTGAATTATATACCCTTTTCCACCGACCTGTTTTCGTCCATTCTTCCATTCTTTCCACATAACTGAACCATGCTTTCACGTACGCTGACCTTTTCACCATTTTTGCGTATTCAAGTTTCTCACCTTAATAGTTCCCCTAGGCCGTATAGTACGCAAATAGCTATAGCGCAACAGCTTCAACATTTATTCTTTCATATATATATATATATATATATATATATATATATATATATATATATATATATATATATATATATATATATATATATACACACACACACACACACGCACACATATCCTCAAGGAACAAGGGAAACGAAGACCTCCATTCTTACAAATTTATTGCCGACGTTTCATGACACATGTCACATTTTCAAGGCTAAAAAAGAAAATAATTTGTACCACAGATGGAATCACGGTATTAATATATATATATATATATATATATATATATATATATATATATATATATATATATATATATATATATACGAGTATATTTAAGGCACAGACTCACCAAGAGAAATGAATAGAGATCTTCGTTTCCCTTGTTCCTTGAGATGTGTATATTTTGGCCGTGGCTTATATATATATATATATATATATATATATATATATATATATATATATATATATATATATATATATATATATATATATATATATATATATATATATCACGCATGTATGTATGTATGTATGTATGTATGTATATGAGTGTCAATTTCTCTCGCTGGGCAAAGATAAATATCTCACCCGAATATTTGAGAAAGCGAAAACGAAACTAAACTTTAAAGCTATTAGAGTTTTCAGTTTAATTGGAAGTAAAATACGTTTGTTTCGCAGTTCCCTCTTTTTAACCTGAAAGAGTTAAGTGTTTAATAGATGTTTTAGGTGTAATTGAATTCTATTATTATTATTTTTTACTCGAATGCTTGAATACAGCGACAGGTATTCTCTCTCGCTAGTAATCGTTTGCAACTTGAGCTCTGTTGGGTGATTAGTTTGATGATTGTCATTTGTTTTAGTTGGTATTTGTTTTAATTCCCCTTCAAGACAAATGGACCATTACACCTAAAGTATTGTCGTACGTGCTGCAGTATATTTCCTCGGGTGTCCCCCGGGGTGAGGCCGGAACGAATTCCCTGAGTTTTCGGGGGAGGAATGAAGCACTGGGAAAGCAGTGATACGAGTCAGGTGATGCAGCGGGGGGAATGCTTGTTCGTTCAGAGCCGGTCTTTAACATCATGACGTCACCATCAGTGGTCTGTAAAATCATGACGTCATTAGTTGGGGTGTTATTAGAACATTAATCTTGGATGTACGAGTTGGAGGAAGACTTGAATCATTCGCATCCTTTAGGTGACCAAGAGCTCTCTCTCTCTCTCTCTCTCTCTCTCTCTCTCTCTCTCTCTCTCTCTCAGTAAGGAGATATATCATAAAAATAATTTATTTTAGGTAGCCTAACTTAACTCGGAAAGCTTTTATTTGGTCTTCATTGCCATTCCTTGAAAACAATTTTTCGGGGAGAATGTCCAGAAGGTTTTAGTAGTTGAACCTTATTATATTTGTGGTATTTCATTGAACAAATATGTAGTGGTAAATTGCCGTCTGAATTGCTGTTTATGGTATATCAAGTTTAATAGAAAAAGATGTGATAGATACAAGAATTTTTAGGAGGACGTTTAGTTGGAGGTAGTAACTGTTGGAATATTTCAAGTATAACAAACCTTACAGTATTAGCAGGTTGAGGAAGAAATTTGTACTAGGTAATATTACTGGAGGAAGGAAAGATTGTTGAATCCCAAAGCTTTGATTAAGATGTGAAGTCACTTATGTTCAGAATCCTCCTGTAAGACTGAAACGGAATGCGAAAGCTTTAGAAGCATCACCTGGCAAAGGGGATTCAGAGAGGAAGATGTTGAGAAAGGTGAAGGGCACGTTGTTTGTATATTTCACTGAAGAGATGTAAATAGAAAATTAGGCATGGATGCTTTTATTGGATGTAATTGTCATTTTCCATAGGAGACTTGTGCCTTCAGTGCCCTCACGCGGTGCACTGTAAGCATTACTTGGGTCTTTGCAGCATCCCTTCGGCCCTTAGCTGCAACCCCTTTCATTCCTTTTACTATACCTCAGTTTATATTCTCTTTCTTTTATCTAACTTTCCACCCTTTATTAACAATTGCTTCAATATTTTTTTCAGCGCTGAATGACCTCATAGGTCGTAGCCTTTGGCCGTTGGCCTAAATCGTATATTCAGATCTGTAAGTGTCATTGGTGGAACGACTAACCCACCCCCATAAATAATTCAGCCTTGGCTATCAATAGACTTTTAGAGCAAGTTGATACTTCATACCCCATTACACCACTTTATTACATAACTAATATCGAAGGGAAGGATTGATATTTGTTCAGGGAGTTTTAAATATTTCTTTTTGCGATACTTCTTGAGGTTGAAGAGGAATTGTCAAGCTGTCAAGGTTATTCAGAGCATTGGGATAGGAGACAAAATGAGAACGCCATACTGAGATGGCCATTCATAGAACAATATCTGTGAGTGGTATTATTCCACCTGGAGCTTGTGACTGGGCACCCAGCGTGTCTCAACAGTATTGATTACAATCTGACGTGCTTAGGATAAGGATATGTTTAGGATGAGGATATTTTCATTGGTGATGAGCTATTAGCCTACAGGTTTCACATAATTTACCTGTGTATTTTTGGCATTTCGACACGGTGCTGGGAGTTTTTAGCTCTTGGGTTCGTTGGTTCAGCGGTGGCATTGGCCATTGTTTCCCAAGTGCGACTCCCTGTCAGGAAAAAGATTTAATGTCTTAATGTTCAGTACACTCATTATATATATTAGAAGTATATATGTATGTATGTATATATATATATATATATATATATATATATATATATATATATATATAAATATACATACATAAGTATTAATAAGTCTTAGAATGTTTAATGTTGGATTTGATCATGGGTAAATGTTCAGTCCTGTGTCTCATCTCTCCCTGGGTTTATCTCTCCTTCGAAAGCTTAATGGAAATTGGGTACATACATACATATATGCATACACGTTATATATATATATATATATATATATATATATATATATATATATATATATATATATATATATATAATGTGTGTGTGTGTGTGTCTAGATCGTGCATGTATGTATTGGACAACAAATTATTAAGTCTTAGACTTCTTAATGTTCCACTTGACCTTGGGTATATTTTAAGTCCTGTGTCTCATCTGTCCTTCGAAAGTTTAATGAAAATTCGTTTATTGCCTTCCAACTCTGGGCATTTTATATCATTTTTCTGTCGAAGAGGTCGGGTCTGAATTGGTGTTATGACCCTTTTCATTCGAAGTAAGATGTAATAATCTCGTCGAGCTTCACAACAATAAAAAGCTGTATATAAACCTGGCAGTTTCAGATTGAGTTGTATTTGAGTTTTATACTATCTGTGATTGCTATTACTCTTATTGTATACTATTATTGTATTTGAGATGATGTTGTTAACGTCATATCTTTATCTCTTTATCACTGTAGTTGCTGAAAATAAAAGTAAAATGAGATTTCCTTAACATTAGTGTTATTAAACTTGAAAAGAAATCTGCTTTCTTTTTAAAGAGTTGTTATGTTTATTAACTGCCTCATAATTTTTCCGTTTTGCTTTTCAAGCACTTTGCTTTGACGTCACCAGTGTCTCTCTTGTGTGCGAATTTAGAAAATGTATGAATAGTGATTGCGGGTATTACGCTATTTCAGCGAACCAATTTATTTTGCAAGATTTTTAAATTTGCTATTGGTGTCTTTTATGTATACCCCAGTTCTGGTCAGACGTAATTAAATGTGCTTTTGATTATTGTTTGCTTGAAATATTCCATTTCTGGCTTAGATATTTTGTTTTTGGAAACCTCGTATGGAAGCTTGATTCTGGTTCCTAGTGCTCTCATTTTTAATATATTAACCGGGAACTTTTAAAAGTGAGCGGGATTGGTCACGTGAATTGATTGGCTGAGAATTAAATATTACGTTTCCAGCTCGTGATTTCAGTCTTCTAAATGGTGCAGAAATCTTTGCAGCGCAGTAAGACCCTTTTGAAGGTTGATTACAATGATGTTTAAGAGAAATTGTAGCACGATAATTATGTGTTTCATTCAAATTCTGGGAGAGAGAGAGAGAGAGAGAGAGAGAAAGGTTAAAACTGGTTCGTTATATTTGGAAAATAAGTATCGATTTTTTGGTAACATTGAAATACAGGTATAAAATAAATTTCGCAATATTTCTACGAGGAAGTGGAAATAAAGCGTGATTTTAAAGTTCAGAGGACTCGGGTACTATAATCCTCTTAGAGAAACTGAGGTGTGTCTTTCCTTTCCACGCTTAAAGGAACTCGATAGCTTCATCCTTCTTTTCCTAGTACGGTCAACACACGTATACGAGTGTCCCAGATACGCTTGGCCCTTGATAACTGCGTAAGTAGCTCATTTGGACTTCTTAGGGCAAGAAAATTCCCTTCAATAGCCTTATCGTCGTAGGATATTGACTGAACGTGGCTAGGAGCGTGGTCAAATCGCCTTACATGAGAGAGAGAGAGAGAGAGAGAGAGAGAGAGAGAGAGAGAGAGAGAGAGAGAGAGTGTGTGTGTTTAGGGACAATTATATAAACATAAGTAAGAAAATATCTTGGAGAGAAAGAGAGAGAATTGTGGATTCGTCAAAAGAAATTCCATTTACTTTACTTAAATTGTCTTTGATCAGATTTATTCAGGCTAGAAAACCGTTTTGGGGACTTAAACGGATGTTTAAATCTCTGTTCGTCAATTGTTTTATTGGTTTTCGAAACCCACATATACAGCCTACTTGGTGTTAGGTATAGAAAAACTACATTTTTAGCTATTACTTCAAGGAAAGTTTTATATTATTATTATTATTATTATTATTATTATTATTATTATTATTATTATTATTATTTATTATTATTATTATTAATTGAATGTCTGCACGAGAAGCTTGCATCGGGGAATGGACTCCTTCCTGAGTTTAATAATCGTAATTTTTCATTGGTATTCGTAGAACTAATTATATTTTACCTTTAGGTAAAAGATGTAATCATTTCTACGAATACCAATGAAAAATGATAATTATTAAACACGGGAGCAAGCTCATTCCCCGAGGCAGGTTTTTCGTGCAGACATTCAGTTAATAATAATAATAATAATAATAATAATAATAATAATAATAATAATAATAATAATAATAATAATAATAATAATAATAAACTTTCCTTAATAAGGAGGTTTGCAGTGAGGTAGGGCCGTTGGAAGAGGCTCGTTACAATCAGTGGAACTTACTAGGGATTAAGCTGAGATGAGTATTGTTTTTTGTTAGTGAACTGAGGTGGATATACCCTCCTTTACACGTTTCGAGTAACTTGTTATATTTCCAGTTACTTCTGTTTCCTAGTGAGGACGAGCATGCTTTTGAAAGGAAAACAGATTCAGAAAATTGTGAGGTAAATATTGTAATTGTGGGGACGAAATCTAATTTGAAAAGCGTACCGGAGTCTGAACGTGGTGAAACCGAACATGTTACAGAGGTGCGCTGTCATAAGCAGTTGACTTTATGTTTTAATTCTTGAAGCATTTTCAGCCCCTGCCTTTGGCGTATTGGAGTTACTAAACCTACATTATTATGTAACGAGTTACAAGTAGAATGTGGATGAAATGATTCTCAAAAGGACAAGTTGTTACCCTTATAGGTTTAAGTATGGGATACAAATGAAGCCTCTCTGTCTTTAGTGTCTCAGTTACACGTGAATGAATGTCGTCAGAATTTATTGAATAAGTGAACGTACTACCAAGTCCGGCGGTGTGCAAGAAGCACCTCGGTGAAGCACAGTGTAGTTCTGCATGTCTTGCATCGTTCTGAGAGCCTTGGCGCGGTGATAAGGTTAGAAGGCCCAATCTAACAGTGCAAGTTCTAGACAAGAATGAACTGATTTTAGAGAATGAGCTAATTCTGCTACACAAGTTCCTGTTTATTAAAGTCGGTAATTTTGCTGCAAGTTTGAGAACGCAGGTAAATGCTTATGCATTAAAAAATATTTAGATCCCTCAGTGTAATTATACATGCGCCAAGTCATACGGTGTTTTTTTGCCAATGTTTTATAGTACTGCAGTAATTAGTTGCTTTCCATTTGAGCGTGTGAAAGTATGGATAGGAAATTCTTTACCTTAGCGGGTCGTCCCCAGAAAGTTGTCAGTTGATCCGTGCGTGAAGTACCTGAATGTTTTTCACAGTATTTGTTGACAGTATCTTTGGTTATTATTATACTTGTTAAAAACTTCTTCAGTTGTTTTTTTTCGTATGTTATTTAGCAGTATTTGTGCGTATTATTAAGTTAGAACATCCATTTTTTCTCTTATGTTGTTTAGCAGTATTTGTGAGTATTATTAAGTCAGAACATCCATTTTATATTTCATTTCGTTGGTAAATTCTTTATTGCAAAATTGGCATGCCATCATCCTATACCTTGGGATGAATATAGCAGGCGAACTCTTAAAGCAGCGGTGAAGTTCTGTCAAGTTACTGTGCGTAAATCCAAAGGAGACAGTTAGAAATAAAAGAACTGTAAGAAGGTCGAAAGTCTGGCCGTTACAGAACAAAGTGCTTTGTTCAGAATAATAAACAGCATACTGGATCACAGACCAAAAACGCGAGGCTTAAAATAAAAGTGAACAGTCATGGTTGTTTTAAGTGTATCCCTGTTTAGTTTATGTGCCTTAAGTTTTAGGAAAGGTGAGGCGTTTCTTTACCATTTGGTTACCGTTTTCATGATTGTTGTTATTATTCTTGTAACTAAGTGATGGTAACTTGAGGCTTTATTTCTCTCTGTCAAAAATAACGTTTTTGCAGAGACGTTTGTAGGTTCATAGGCAAGTCTCCTTTCCCTTCTCGAGCCGTTAGTGAACGGAATTAAAAGTTTTGAGAAACGGGAATAAATGGAATATAAACCTGCAGACTAAAAGACTGACCTGTTCGTGCCAGTCGCTATGAAATCGGCTTGCCAGTCGCTATGGAACAGCGTGCCAGTCGCGTACTTGTATGGTCAGCTCAAGTTGAAACATATTCTACGTAATGACTGTTTGGGAAAAAATCCGTAACTGATCCTTATTAAACGCAGATTGTAACAGTATTCATTTCTTTTAGCCATACACGTACGCGACCGGCATCGGGTTTGTCCTGCCGGGACTAGCGCGCGCTCCAATCCGCTTGGGTATTGCCCACACACGCAGATGACTTGCTCTACGCGAATTTCGAGAGGGCAGATGAACATGCAGTGGCCGTGCACCTGTCAGTCCTGTAGTGTCCTGATAGCGAGTTTCCATCCGATTTAGATCGCGTTAAATCATGGCACCAAGGAGGCTAAAAGGAAGATTAGTGCAGGAATGGTAATAGCACTCCTGCAAGACGAATACGAACATGAAATTTGCCAGAAAAAGCATGGCTGAAGCCATGGCTGAAAAAGAGAGAAAAGTTTTATTTCATGACTTTATTAAAGAATAAAGGAAAGTAACCCGGAAGATTATAGAAATTATTTAAGAATGACTGATGATGCCTTCGGAGAACTTTTATTCCATTATATTCCTGTATATTTCATCTTTTTCTAGTACTTTTATATCTGTATATCTGTATTTGCCTCAATGGCGGCAAATACAGATGTACAGATATGCGCAATGAGTTTTAACGTACACATTTTTATATACTGTATGTATCATTGAACAAGTTAGGAACTAAATTTTATATTGAAAAAAGAACAGTGATTTAATTTTTATCCATCAGCCTAGGTCTGAATAAAAATAAAATATAACATTTCAAAACATGCTTTTATTAAAATGCACTAAAAAGTAAAAGATAATTTTTTTGAGATATATACACCAGGATTTCCTTACAATTAGTCATGACTACAAAAATAAAAGCGTGGGGCTCAAACGTGGAAAGAAATGCTACAAGAAATTAAAAAAATCTATTTCTTTTCTTATAGCGTTTCCTTCCATGTTTGGGGGCCACGTTTTTATTTTTGTAAACATGATTAATTGTAAGAAAATCCTGGTGTCTCAAAAAATTATTTACAACTTTTTAGTGCATTTTAATAAGAGCATCTTTAAAAAATTGTTTATATTTTTTTATTTTATACTTTTTAGTTTTGACAAATTGTAACCCATTTATGATTGTAGTTAACGAAATTGATATCCGTTTACAGGGATGGGGGAGGGAAGGGGTAGGGGGAGTAGGAGGGTGAGGGGAAGGGGAAATGGGAGGGGAGGGGGTGGAAGAGGAAGAGGAGGGGGAGGGGAAGGGGAGGGATGGAAGATGGAAGGTGGGGAGAGGGAAGGGGAAGAAAATGGGAAGGAGATGGAGGGGAAAGAGGGGAGGGAGTAGAGGAGGAAGGGTTAGGGGAGGAAAAGGGAGGGGGAATGAGGAAGGGAGGAGGAAGGTGGAATGGGGAGGTGATGGGGAAGGGGAGGGGAGGGGGATGGAAGAGGGAAGGGGAGGGGAGGACAGCTAAATTAACACTTGATCGTATGCTCCGGATGGGAGGGGAAGTGGGAGGAGGAGGGTAAGGGTAAGGGAGGGGAGGGTGGAAGTGGAGGGGATATG
This sequence comes from Macrobrachium rosenbergii, assembly GCF_040412425.1. Taxonomy (NCBI): domain Eukaryota; kingdom Metazoa; phylum Arthropoda; class Malacostraca; order Decapoda; family Palaemonidae; genus Macrobrachium; species Macrobrachium rosenbergii. The sequence continues at coordinate 24,228,418 of NC_089752.1, forward strand.
TAAGAGGGAAGGGGAGAACAGCTAAATTAACACTTAATCGTGTGCTTCGGAAGGGGAGGGAGAGGGGAGAGGGTGGAAGAGGGATGGGAGGAGGATGAGGACACAGCTAAATTAAAATTTGATTGCATAGTCCGAAAGGGGAAGGGGAGGAGGAGGACACAGTTAAATTAACACTTGAGTGTGTGCTCCAGAAGGGGAGGGGAAGAGGGAAGGGTAGGGGGAGGACACAGCTAAATTAACACGTGATCGTGTGCTTCGGGAGAGGGAGGGGAGGGGAGGATACAGCTAAATTAACACGATCGTATGCTTCAGAAGGGGGAAGGGAAGGGGAGGACACAGCTAAATTAACACTTGATCGTGTGCTTCGGGAGAGGGAGGGGAAGAGGAGGGGGAGGACGCAGCTAAATTAACACGATCGTATGCTCCGAATGGGGAAGGGGAGGGGAGGGCACAGCTAAATTAACACTTGATCGTGTGCTTTGGAAGGGGGAGGGGGATGGAAGAGGGAAGGGTAAGGCGAAGGGGAGGACACAGCTAAATTAACACTTGATCGTGTGCTGGGGAGGGGGAAGGGGATTGAAGAGGGAAGGGGAGGGGAGGACACAGCTAACGCATGATCATGTGCTTTGAATGGGGGAGGGGGAAATTTCAAGTCCAACGGACGAAGGGAACAGGTCGAAAATTGAGTTACAAGATTTGACCCAGACAGACAGACAGACAGACAGACGCATAAGTCAAATTAAATAAAAGCATGTAAAAAGGAGTTGGCCCGTGCAAGACGCGCCAGCATTTCAACATACTGAAAGGGCGACGGGACAGGCCAGTCTCGACAGGACTGGCATCAATAGTCCCCGCACAATTAACCTTTGCTTCTACCATTTCGTAACCCTGACAATTCAGGTTGAAACTATCAGCCAAAGGTTTTTCTGAATGGCAGTTTTCCATAAGCTTCGTTCAATTTTGGAATTTTAAAGGGACAGGCTTGTCTTCCGTGAATGTTGGGGCTTACTTAGTTTTCAGCTGCTCACATAGTTTTGTATTTCTCATTTTCAAATATCGTTTCCCATGCTTATATTCTATGGAATCTGACTAGCGAAACTCTTGGCCTTTCTCCTTATTCTGCAGCAATGTGCCAACAATAAGAACACAGAGTACATCTTAGAATATCTTAAGCAACTCTGACAAGTAAATTTCCATGTTGAGGAGGGCGTGGCAGTTATATGAAGGGCCATGTGGGACAAATGTTACCCGCCGTGATCCTGTTTTGTTACCAGTAACGACGCTCTGAAATTGAAGGTAATGATAATATGAACCATATTAATGTTTAATCAAGTCCTCTATGATTAAACATTGATAATCATAGAAGTCTTGCCAGAATCCCGTGTCGAATTAATATATATTTGATGACTGGCTGAAAAGCACCGAAATAATGGTACACTATCAAGATATAGCTGGATTAACAATTTATAATGTATTAAGTGCCAAGTCATGGTATTTGTAAAACGGAACGATGAAACGTGTGACCATGTGGAATGTGAGCAAATAAAAAATTACGAAAAATGCAGAATACAAGTATGAATCTCCTTCTGTCTTTGGAAAGTAAGATGGATTGGAATTCTCCCCCCAGGGCTCAGGTGGAAAGATTGCTTCTCATAAACTTGGAGAGGTGGATCCATTTTCAGTATTCGTTTTGATCCACCCAGAATGATTTTAAATCTTTCGTTCCACAGTACAGTTTTCGGACTGGCATATTACCTCTGCCGGTGAAGTAAAAGAAGGTTCATAGGTAATTAACAGGATAGTAATCAATGAAAATTTATGGTTAAAGAAACAAATTCAAAATGTTTGGGTTTTGGCGGTCTGTGTCAGTCCGTTTGGTGTCTTGTGTATATCCATGAATGGCGAATGGATGTAGGGTGCTACTAAAATGCACAATGTGTTGGCTTGGAAGGCATCTCGCCCAATAAAAAGTACATGGATTTTTACAGACCGTGCCTCTGTTGTGGGTGTGTGTCAGTACATTAACCAGACAAGAAGAGATGAATGACGTTTATGCTAACTATCAGTGGAGATTGGTTAACAAGGAAACATTTCTGCCGATTATGATGTTGGGATTTTCACGGTCAAGGTTTACTCTTTGTATGTTTACTCTGAAGGGTGTTACTTACTTAGTGGTGGTGGGCTCTCTTCTGTGTGCCCAATTTTACTTATGTTGTCCAGTTGCAAGACCTTATTATTCCATGCAACGAAATTGGGAAGACTGCATTTCAAAATAATCCAGTTGAATTAAGACAAAACCAACTGACTAAACAGGTACTGTGATTATCTCTGTTCACAAATGTTACCGGTGGCTTATTTTTTCATATGTTGAAAAGTATCCAAGATAATTTTGTACGGTTTCAAAAACGAAAACTTGTATGTGAAAATATAATTTTTTTGTGTGTGTTGGTACAGGCCTATTTTTGTATACTCCATAGAAAATCCTCCATATATGTGAATTGTTTAGGAACACTTATGGATAACAGAAATAGTACTTCATTACTTGCGCCACCATCGGGTTCATACGTGGTATTACTTGTTTCGCCGAGATATTCCTGCGTAATGGAGTGTTCCTTGGGTTCCTCCATATACTTACTCTTTTGTGAGGAATATTTTATTTCTTTTGTGGTTTATACATTATAGTCGAGCGGGTTTTTAAATAATTTTACAGTGTAAAATTAGTCTAATTCGGCATTTGGATGCATCTTGTATCATAGTGTTGTGCTAGCAATTTTTTTACATCTTAAAATTTAGAACTGGATGTTTTGATATCAAAGGAAATATTTTTCCTTCTCTGTTTAGATGGAAATTTCATCCTTTTGATGTCGCCTGTCTTAGGAATTCTTTGTCATTTTATCCGCTTCCATTCCGAAGGGAAACTTCATCCATTGCTTCCTGCGCAGAGTGGCAGTCCAAAGGCATCGGCAGACAGAATTCAGATATTTACATTTCTTTATTTGAGAGAGAGAGAGAGAGAGAGAGAGAGAGAGAGAGAGAGAGAGAGAGAGAGAGAGAGAGAGAGAGAGAGAGAGAGAGAGAGATATTTCAGATGTGCGAAAAGGTAAGAGAAATGTCGAGAACAGGAACGGAGAGTGATGTTTTTAAAGTCAGACAAAACAGAAAACTTAGAATATCTCTATTTCTAAAAGGAGGTATATCCCCTTTTAGTTAGGTTTGTATTATGTATGATATAGACATTGTTTGAAGGGATGTATGGCATATACTTTAATTAAAGAAAGAAATACTTCGAAGTTCCTAAAACATACGCTATCTTAGGAATATTGTTGTTGCTTTGTCTTAACAGTCTGTGGCATTAAAAGCAGTTTGTAAAGTACAAGTTACAGAAGGAAAATGGCGTTCTCATTGCTGCCTCCATGCTTATTAATATTGGCGGTATTTATAATGAATCGTAGTTCCTCATTGGTAGAGTGGGTTCCGTTCTCAGCCAGCACTCTGCTGGCCGCGAGTTCGAATCTCCGACCGGCCAATGAAGATTAAGAAGAATTTATTTCTGGTGATAGAAATTCATTTCTTCGCCATAATGCGGCCGGATTTCACAATAAGATGTAGGTCCTGCTGCGTTAGGTAACCAATTGGTTCTAGCCTCGTAAAATAAATGTAATCCTTCAGCTCCCAGGGAGAGCTGCTGTTAATCAGCTCAGTGGTCTGGTTAAACTAAGGTATACTTACAACGAATCGTTAGTTTTAGATTAAGCCAGCCTTGTGGTGGCAGGGGTTCTTGCTTTAGGGTAGACCGTAAGGAAGTCGTTCGATATATAATGCTTAGTAAATCATGGCCTAAATGGCTTTTACGTTTCATTGCTGAATGCTCAGTGCAATCGAGTTAATTTCCTCCTCACATCCACTGATATGAAGACGGTGGTATTTTTCTCTTTTGATAGGATGCGACGAAATGCTCTGTATTTAACAGCACAGATGTTTACAATTTTAGGAAAGCGTTCTCTGCTCATTTCTGTGTGTGTGTGTGTGTGTGTGTGTGTGTTTTGTACACCAGTGTATCTTAAGGTGATGTGAATTCCAACTGGGAGGGGGATGTACCCTTTTCTTGCAACATCAGTATCTATATGAAACGTAATTTGTAGGAAGAAAACCTTTTTTCCTAATATCTAGCTTGGAGGGTCAGAAAGATCGGACGTGATGACAGTTGTCTTCTGAACTGTAATGAAAGGAACCTTGCTTCATAGAGCTTAATTCTTCATATGAAATGAAATGAAATTGGACACGGAAAAACCAGTGACATCGGTCCTTCGTAATATGCTTTTAGCAGAGTTCACTCAAGAAAAGGAAAGAGGGGAAATGTCATCACTTTTATATGTGCCTTTTCCTTTCAAGGTGATGCTTGCTTACATTATTGTTGATGGACGTAACCAGGGATAAAAAGATATTTCATTTTGAGCAATGTGGTGATTATTGAGTAATTTTCAGTTATTTGATGTTTATTAGCGTGATTGATATAATTGCAAGAGCCACAATTCAGCTTTTCAACAGTTTTATGAAAATGGAGGAGTGATATCTGGTGGATTTGAGAATAAAAGGCTTGTTGTTCAGTTTAAGATAAATGTTCAATCATCTTGTCGTAGAGTTGCACTTAACCTCTTTATAAAATGCTCTTCCCAGAGGGTTTTTTTTGTCTGGTAGAGAATAGATTTAACTCGCATTTATAATGTCAGGTATCAGATTAGTGAGTTTTTCAGAATAATAATTTTCATCAGGCCAAAGGTAGTGTTTTAGTCAGTTGAAAGTGATTTAATTTTTGTGGCATTTCTCTTGGAAAACCAAGTGAATAGTATGTTACATTGAATGGACAATTGTAAGCTTCTGGATTTGAAGGTTAATCTTATATTGTTAAGAGATATTTCTCGGGAATGTGAAGTCAGTTGACCGTTGGTATCCTTTACGGAATGAAATCAACATGATGTGTATATATATATTTATATATATATACACATATACGAGTATATGTATGTGCATCTTCTTCTTCGTTTTAACGTGCTTTTTTCCCATTTTTATATGGGGTAAGCACGATGTCTTTTTTGAAGGACTTTGATTTGGCGGGTGGGGTAGGCCGTAGCCTTGATCGGCTGCCCTGCCTGACATCGCAGTTTTTCAGACCCCGGTAACGAATGTGTACATGTATTACCGAACTTCAGCCCCTTCCCAGCAGCGAGGAGAACTGGCGGGTAGGTCGACGTCTGAGACGGGAGGTGTGTTGTGTTTTAGAAGATGTTGGAGTGGTTTGTTTATGTGTGTATTAGTTCAACACCCATTTGCTTTCAGCAACCTATCTGCTGATTGGCATACAATCCCGGGGTGTCTACATGGATAGCAAAGTGTCCGCCTTCTCTGATGGTCGGCTGCGGGGATTGAACCCTCGCCACAGGCTTCTATGAAGTCTGAGGTTTATATGTATGTGCATATACTGTACATTTGTATATATATACACATGTATATATACATATATATAATTTATATATAATATATACACATGTAAATGCATATACATATGTATATATACGTATATATAATTTATATAATATATGTACACTATATATACATATATATATATATGTACATATACATATGTATGTATGTATATATATATATATATATATATAGTATATATATATATATATATATATATATATATATATATATATATATATATATATATATATATATATATATATATATATATAATGCCAGTATAACGTGTGAAATTAAGAAGCATGGTCGTAAATGATAATGAAAGGAAAAATGGAGATCTTTATTCCATATATCACCATGGTTGGCTTAGTTTCTGGAGGTAAAGGTTATATGCTTAATGCAGTGTTGATCCCTTGATTGTTAAATCGAGGATGAACCCAATGAAAACAGAATCCATAAAAATCCAGGTACAGAAATTTTGTGGCGAAGTCTTATCCACAGGTTTGCCTCGCCCATAAACATTCCTTGTCATTCTTCTGTTTCATTTGCTCTCAAGTTTCGTGGATACTAAACACTGTATTCCAACATCTCTTGAGACGCTGATTTTGAGTATAAAGCCGGTTTTGCTCGTTATTTCGTGAGGATGAGGTTCATTCGGTGCCCAGACTCCTAAGCAGGGCACACCAGTCAAATAAAAAAAAGGAAAGGAAAGGAGAGGTTCAGGAGAAGAGAAAGTTTTATCGCCATAATATCTGAACTCTTCTGTTCGTAACTTAAAACATTAAGAAAAAAGTTTCATTTTTTCACTATTGTTATTTTGTTTAATCAGTCTTTATTTTTCTGTTTCGTGAATTACACAATTTTGTTGGTAGAATTATGGGTGTGTTTTCTACATTGTACAGCCAGCAGCAGTTTAGACAGGACGTTTTTAGAGGCCATCCATCTTTCTGCTCCATTGTTGTCAGAAGAGAAAAAATGGCACGCTTCTCCTACACCATGTATATTTAAAACAATGATGATGTCAGGGCCTCGGACTAATATATTTATTGTTGTTGTTAGATTTCGTTACGAGGCACAATTATTTCACTGATATGATTTTCAGGAACAATATTTACCTGTACTGTGTTGCTGTTGAAACAGTCATTTCTGGCATTTGCTACTTTTACATCTTGGCTTAAAAGTAATTAATGACGCGAACGTTCTGGTGAATACTTTTATAAAGGGACTTTGAGAGAAATGTTGGTAATAGGCAGAAAAAAAAGTTAAGTATACCTTAGTTTTACCAGACCACTGGGCTGATTAACAGCTCTCCTAGGGCTGGCCCGAAAGATTAGACTTATTTAACGTGGCTAAGAACCAATTGGTTACTTAGAAACTGGACCTACAGTTTATTGTGGAATCCGAACCACATTATAGCGAGAAATGAATTTCTATCACCAGAAATAAATTTCCCTAACTCTTCATTAGCCGGCCGGAGAGTCGAACTCGGGCCTAGCGAGTGCAAGGCCACAACTCTACCGACTCATCCAAGGAAGAGCTATCGTAATAGGCAGAGGTGTGCAGCCTTAGTCAAGCGTTGGATTGTAATAAGTATCTCGGGCCATAGAGTATAGGATTAATTAGTTGCTTATCGAAAGTTTTCCTTTAATAATCAGATTGCTAAAATCATCGGTATATGATTTAACAAAATTCAGGTCATAGCAATTCATCCGTAGCGTTGTTAACTATTTCGACATAAAAAATCTGTTTGACAGTAATTTTTTTTTTATGGATTAGACAACCTTAAAACCTCAGATGTTTTAAAATCTTCCTCATGCGGTATTCACAAGTTAGGACGCATTAAAGGGTGACAGATATACAATTACTGCATATATTGATTTTTTGGATTAATTATCTAGGTTTTTCTATACGTTGAAAAACGTGAACTGTGTCTATATCAATCTATATATTAGACTTCATCTGTCTATATATATATATATATATATATATATATATATATATATATATATATATATATATATATATATATGTATATACAATTCACTTTTCTTTAAATAAGGTAAATTAGGGTTATTTGCTCTGGGGTAAAATTACTATTCCTAGCTGTTCGTTAGATATCTGTGGGTCGGGTCGTTTCTGATCAATACCATTTTATTTAAAAGCTCCATAATGTTAATTTTACATAAGCCATTTTTTTTCGTGTTTGGTGATAGCTTTAGGACTTCGGCCATTTTTCGTTTTGTAAGTGAAATTCAAACCTGTGTTATGTTAATTTCATGTTAATTTTTTTTAGTTTTGGATCAAGCTTAGGAAATTGCCAATTTTTCTATCGAGAGCACGAAATTGACAAAACACAATTTTACAGAGAAATCCTGAATGATATCCTATGAAATACTTATAACTTACTGCAGTAAATTATTTTCATCTACTTCTCTCTCAACTCTCTCTCTCTCTCTCTCACTTGAATGCGAGCCTTTCAGTGAAAATATAAACTTTGGAGTTATTACAAAGAGTTTAGTTTTCTTTTCCCACAACTTCGTGAAAGTTATGTATTTTTAATAATTTTCCATTTACTTGCATGATTGCTGGTAAGAATCTGGAAAACAAGTTCTTAACTGTTTTTGTAATTTCCTTACTTCTGAAATAATCCAAGAAATACATTGTTCGTCATCAGTTAGCAGCAAAAGGAAGAAAAGTAAATAAATGAAGGAAAAGGAATTTCCCCATTTAATTTATGAACCGATAACGTAGTTCTTAGTGAAGAAATATTTGAGTTTTCCTTTGACTGACCTTTAGATATTTGGAGATGAGATTTCCATTAACGCTTTCATTAAACGGAAATATGCAACCTAATCATTACATCTGAATATTTAATAGTTTTGCCAGTTCTGCTTATTTGAGGTTATTTCCTGCCATTTCGAGCAGTCAAGAATTTATCGCGTATTTATTTTTTCTACGGAAATTTTGCAGCCATTTATTGGTATCTGACTGAATAATTTCAGGCTAGGATGTCACAGTATTGACATCTAAAGTCCTTGTGATGGAAGAGGAAAACTCAGTGATTACCTATATAAAAAAATAAATAATCAAGCGAGCTGAAGAACTCGAGTTTCAAATGACAGGTTTGATTTCCTTTTGCATTTGATAATGACTGGACAGGTACAGGAGAAGGAGCCTTAACGAAGAATAAGTAAAAATGTTCATCGGTAGGAGAGGAAGGTTACGTGATATGGAAAATCCTTTATTATGCACCGTATTCAATTGAATATGTGCGAATACCATAGGTTCAGGTACGGGAACATAGTGTTATTTTTTAGAAGCCAAAATAGGCCCGGTAATTGAACTAAATGGTGGCCGTTAGGTGGGCCACCAAAAATGAACTTTGAAGTTGAAGTGGTCGAGAATAAATTAACGAATGTAGGTCACGGTATTCTGACAAACATTTCGATTATTTAACATGAAGGCAAATCAGAAGACAATTTCAGTTTGATTCTAGTTGGGAGAGCGTTGCATACAAAAAAGAGTCTTATTGTAGGAACAATCAATTATTTGAAGGGATTTTTTGTTTTATTATATGGAGACTAATGACTTTCAGTGACCAGTAGCACTTGATTGCAGATGACTGCTTTGCTAATGAAAATTGAATCTTGAAATATACTCTCCTTAATTCAGCATGATGTATTGCGCATGGACATGCAATTTCAGCGCTATACTATGTTGCTTTGCACTTGATTAGTAACCTCGCATGTCGGTTGAGTATGTAATAGATCATCATCCTGGCTTATTTTTGAAGGTTCCCTGTCGGCACTCATACTGTCCGTTAGTCGGCCCCTTTCACTTGTTCTGGTTTATATTCTTTAAACTACCTCTTCATGCCATAAGCATTTTTGAATAGATATGTGTATAATATCTCCGTGAATGTCTCAAGTTTTCGCGTCTTTTTAGTTCCTGGGCAACTAACTGGACTGGCGAGTGCCGTAAGTTCAGGAGTCTGTTTACCGTTTTCTTTGTTGTATCTTGGCTCCATTACTCTCTATTTATTCTTGTTTCTACATTTAGTTACCTTTTTAGTGGTAAATTGCTCTTGGATGTTTTTGTGGCTCAAGATTATCAGAATTTATCCAAAATTCTTAGAATTACACCGAAAATTTGTTCATCTGTTGTGCTTACATAATATTTATGCAGAACATTGGAACAGTTGTTGCTGTGCAGAATACTGCGTCAAAAATGTTGATCGCCTAGGACCACCTTCAAAGATTTCGGCTTCATGTTCTTTATTGCGAAGGTGCGTCCAAACACATAATGTGTACTGTACAGTATATATTTTCACTAGGTCGCCAGTGAAGTTAAGTTGTTTTTGAAACTCATTCATATTAATCTTCATTCATTTTTAGTTGGCTGTCTCATCAATCAAGACTTTTAGTCTGTATTTGATAATTTGGTAGACCATAATAAAAGTAATGGCTGTGAGAGGCATTGTAAGTATTTCTAACGCACACAATTGTAAATATTTATCTTCAGTACATTTGATGTTTTTTTTGTGCCGTATTAAAGCGTTAGTTTGTTATTACGTACTGATAAGTTTCTCCCTTACTTATATATTGGCACCTTTGCATTACTCATTCTCACTGTTTTAATATGTCTTTGTTTTCGGTTTTTAACGTTATACGAATTAAGATCCTATCATGTCTTGTCCATCCGACTATTTCCGTTATTCAAATTATGCCATTTTTTGGAAACATCATTAGTATTTCAATAATGCCAAGCAGCGTTTGTACTGCAACGAGGAATTGGGGTAGACAGTGCATTTACGTAATGCTTTCTGTGGTGTTTTTCGGGGACATTGAACTCTAAAGGATTTTGAATGAAATGAAATGAATGGGGTTAACGGGCGAGTGGCGATAGCTCAGTATAAAAATTTGATGTGTCCTAAAAGGCATCCGTAAATGGCATTATTTTTGCTGTGCCTACACAAAGCCCTTGCCTTTAAGGGGAGGGAATACTGAAGGCTTAATGTTTTCAGTTGGTTTTATTTTATTTTTTATTTTTATTTTAAACTTAAGAAGAAAATTAGTTTAGGAAAACGATAAGCTGTAACTGAGAAATGAAATAGGGTCCACTTGATAAAGAGCATGTAAGGACAGATAGCAGGCCCTGAAAAATACGGTAAGATGAATGTGAATGACATTTTTTAATGTTTTATAACGAAATTTTGTTACCGTTGGTCAGAGCTGTCGCAAGAGATGAAGGAGTACTATCTGTATTCAGTCAAAATAAGACGAATCGTTTGAAATGTATTTAGTCATGTCTAATGTGCTTGCTAGAGACATCACCTACAGTAATGCTTCTATTTCAGGCGAGTCACTTTTTGTCAGTTTCGAGATCAGAAGATCATTGCCCCTGTCTGCCGTTTATTCCGTAAATTGCCAGTCTTATTCCCAAAGACCTGTTAGAAATTAGGTCGAAGGCTAATTGTCAGGGGGAGTTCTAAACTAAGCTACCAACTGCCTTATTATTCTCCCCTCCATGCGTTCCCTTGCCCATTGTTCGTCGGGAGAGTCAACAGTTATTAAGAAAAGAGCAAAAAAAAAAAAAAAAAAGAGCATTCATGTTCCCCTCCTCCTTGCCCCCTTTCTCCCCTTCTCTCTCTCTCTCTCTCTCTCTCTCTTTGGCTTTCTGGTATGAAGATATTGACGGTTTAATTGGAAGCCTGCGAACGTACAGCGTAAGGGCATATTTGCATTTAATTTTCTGTTTATGCGGTCCCTGTTGTGACTGATTCTTGAAGTTTGCAAGTGTTAGGATATAATTATATTTATACTTTCCTTGCAACGGTTTTTTTTTTTTTTTGCGTCTAAGTGTATTATGGCTGTTTCTTTTTCTGTTCGGGTTTGTTCCGAGGGAATATTTCTACTTTGAATAAGCGGATTTTATAGGTATTCAGAAGAAAAGAATTCAAGATATTTCCTACTAGGCTGTCATTCAAAAGATATTTCACCGAACAAAACAGTTCATTTCGAGTATATATTTGAATTTGGCTAAGCATTATTGTTACTGATATTTGTTTGTCATGTAACCTAGATTTTCATGAGTAATAAAAATATGAAAGAAATTACAGAGCTCGATTTGACTACCTAATTGCCGTCTCCTCTGCCGTCATGTAAATTCATAGAACGGTTTTGTCTTAGAATTTAGGTTGCTTTAAATTAACATCAGTCATTGGTAAGTATATGTAGATTGTTGGGGCGTCGAATTTTAAAGTTCAAGTTGCTACTTTCCTGCTTTCTTCCAATCCCTTCTCCTGCTTAAAACAAATAGGTTGCTTTAAGGAGCATGTTGCAATACGTCAGCTTGTGCTTTATCAAGTTATGTGAAAGGAAAATTATTGGACGGCCAATACGCCCAGTGGAACCTGAGGACAGGGTGACATTTTTCATTGTAATTTATGTAAATATAGTATACAGTTATATTCTTTGCTTATATATGTATTGTATCATAATTAGTTTGGAAATGTACTTTTGGGTTAGGCGTAGTTTTCTTGATATCTATGTTACGGTGTATATACTGTATATATGTGTGTGTATAGGAAAAGGCAGCACATATATAGTAACAGTTTATTTTGCCGACGGCGTTTCGCAATGTCTCATTGCATTTTCAAGGCTGTAATTTACAATAATAACTTTAAATCATATGGAAAAAAACACCAAATAAAATAACAATTTAAAAATCACTATAAAGACGGACATGACCTACCTAAACCGGGTTAAAAGAGAAACTAAAACATCTAAAAAAAGAAAGAGGGTAAGTAAAAGATGAGGTACAGACCAAAATATAAACAAACGACTTGTTATGCTGTGAATAGCTGTGTGGAGGCTGTCTGGTTGTTTAACGAGGGGATGGTAGTTTTAATCATGATGGACTCTAAAGTGGTAAGTCCCCTCACGTCGTGCGTGGAAGATATGTTCTTAGAATCTGCAAAATTGATGTTGTTTTTGCAGTGCAACGCGTGATTACGTATGTTGGAGGCTTCGGGTCTGGACAGTCTGCAGCCAGTTACTGAAACTGACTCCCTGGTGACAGTTTATTTTGCCGCCGGCAAGATAAACCTTTGTTTTTATATACGTGCTGCCTTTTCCTGGATGCCCCCTTGATAGCTATTGTGAAGCTTACAGTGCTACAGTATATGACCTGTATATATATATATATATATATATATATATATATATATATATATATATATATATATATATATATATATATATATATATATATATATATATATATAATACATATGCAATATATATATGTCATACACACACACACACACACACATATATATATATATATATATATATATATATATATATATATATATATATATATATATATATATATACGTATACATTATATATATGTTTTTCAGTGTGTAAATATTTTATAGAATATTTGTCTACGCACTAATATACTGGATGTTTGTCTTTCAGTCACTCACCTCCCTTATCTTAGCTGGTTTTGCAGAGCCCATGGGATCCACATTAGGCCTCTTTTCCTAACCTTACCAGCACTTAGATCGTTTTCTTTTGCAACGAGTTAGTTGAGAGTTTCGTTCAGTTTTCAGATGTTTAGAACTATAACTTGGTTGCCTAATTTCTTCTTTTTCTTAGAATTTTACTTGGATTCTAAGAATGCCTCACACACGGCAGAACTTGCCGATACTTTATAGTGCGTTAGGAGGTTCTAAATTTCTTTTTCCTTAGAGGATGAAAGAAGAAAACAAGTGTCCACATGTTGATTTTTACCAAAAAAATCCATTACCCTATTTTGAATGCAGTTTGGAATTAAGGTTCATGCAATAAAAAAAATATAATTACTCGGTATTTATTCGAAGTAAAATTAATGATAGTGATTTAAAGCAAATTTAGCGCTCTAAACGTCAGTTGATGTTTCCCTGTATTGATTGAAAAGTCATCGGCAGTCTCTTGAAAATTTAACGTAGACACTGAATTCATTTGAATTGGATTGAAATAATTTGGGATGATGCTACTGTCTCCTTGTGGATCTTTCCAAAAACTAAAGAGTAATTTCGTATAATTCCTTCCTTATACGTTATACCCCTGGAACTGAAGATAATATATAGATCACATTACGATTAAATATCTTTTGCTTTCCAAAACCTGTGTTGCAAGCCACTAGTAATTAGGTGTTTATCCTCATTTCAAAACTGTATGCAAAATTTTGGTTTCGGAATCTTGATAAGAGCGCCAGACCTCTGATTGATTAGTGGTGTTTTACGCAGATTGTAAGAAAATAAGTTTCATATGGTATTGTGTTAACTGTAAAATTGAAGGTGACCAAGAAAGAGTTGTCAGAATTTTCGTCATAGAATCATGTATGTAGAAACTGTAAAACGTTTTTGTCGCAAAAAGTTCTGTTAGGAAAGCCGTGTTGACATGATAGAAAACATCAGCTTACAGTTTTAGCAGTGACTTTGAATTGAGTTAGAACACTGGGTAATGATACAGAAGAACTCTAGGGAACAATCTTGTATGTAAATCGGTTTGAACTTTTCCACCTGGAAAATTTGTTGACGTAATTATGAAAATTTTGTAACGGTAATCGTTCTTAATGAGGAATGTAGCATTAACAATTCACTGTGTAGAACGTTTATTCGAAAAGTTGTGCGTGATACGTGAGAAATTGAATAACTAGTTGTTTAATAACGGAATTATAAATTTCTTGAGAGAGAGAGAGAGAGAGAGAGAGAGAGAGAGAGAGAGAGAGAGAGAGAGAGAGAGAGAGAGAGAGAGAGAGAGAGAGAAAATCGTATTCTTTGATACCTGTAATGGAACTACCCACTCTCTCTCTCTCTCTCTCTCTCTCTCTCTCTCTCTCAATATCTTATTTACAAACAGACCTAGATCTTACAGGCCACGAAACGATTTAGGAATAGGTAAAATTCTGGTATCCTGGCTAGCCTTCCTCTTAGGTTTCGTAGAATAGTGAGATATGTCGTGATATTCTGTGGCAAAAAGACCTATATACAGTTGCTATTCGATTAGTGTTTCATATTAAACATGCAAAAACTGGGCCAAAAAGCATTGCTCCTTAATTACTTAGGACAAAGATTATTTATGTAAGGATGATGAGTAAAGAGAGTGGGATTTGAGAGAGAGGAAAAGGAAACAAGTCAGCCAAATGATCTCAAGTTAATTAAATCACGATACTAAGAGTTTAAAACTGGAAATCATATGAAATGTTTGAACGGTTTGCCTTTTGTCTCTCGCTGTGGTTATAAGTCGGGAGATATTTCAGTCAGAAGGGCAAGTGAATAAAATAAAAAATGTGAAAATGCCATCAACATCCCTGACTGAGTAGCAGTCATCACGCAGCAAATCCTGATGCGGTTTTATCCGATTCATGCAATTTGTAACCATTACAGCTTAGTGAAACTTAGGAAGACCTGGCTCAGAAAGGGGAGACATACGACTCCCAGACTCTGCTTGTGATCTCCATAAATGTACTTAATGTTACTCGATCCGGCCACAGGTATCTTGTTCCCTTTTCTTAGAAATTGCTTTAAATATATTTAGTTGTAGACACCCGTGCCAGCCTTGGGTAGGAGAGTGGATGCATGGGCTATTAACCAGAAGACTGCTGTAAAAATAATTTGCATTGTTTATTGCTACTTTATTATTTTATTTTTTATTTACCAAACTTGTTTTATCCCTACATAGGACTCGTGTAACACTTAGGGCCATAGAGCAGTAAAAGGTTAAAGTTGACCTTTGCCTGTTGTTTTACAGAGGGATGTCCCCTCACCTTTTAAAAGGAAAATTATGAAGATGGTCAGATAAGAGCCCAAGTGAATGTGCCTGTTATCAGCCCTCTCTCTCTCTCTCTCTCTCCTCTCTCTCTCTCTCTCTCTCTCTCTCTCTCTCTTTGGATTGTTAATTTGTTAATTTGGGTATCGATATGGCTATTCATTATCTATCCCGATGAGATGATTGCTAAAAATTTGCGAATACATTTTATGTGGTATATTGCTCTCCGTGATTGAAATATTGGAATGTGTTGCGATTTCGTATTTATTATTATTGGTTGAACGTTCATCCCACACTTTTGGGGATTTCAACTGTATAGAGAATTACTGTAATTCATGGGGAAATTATTTTGCGAGCCTTTAAAATGTTATTACGGTTTGTAGCAGACATATTGAGGACATAACTGTAATTTTGGAATAACAGAGTATGCTGGGGAGTCTGCTGTAATGAGTGCGTATATTTTTGTACATTTTGATGTATGATACATAGATAGGACTCTTGTATTACAGAACAAGGATACATTTTCGTCCCTGATGAAGTCACAGAATCAAGATTATATTCAAATTGTGTGTATATATATATATATATATATATATATATATATATATATATATATAATGTGTTTGTGTTTGTATATATATATATATACATATATATATATATATATATATATATATATATATATATATATATATATATATATATATATACTGTGTATGTATATATATATATATATATATATATATATATATATATATATATATATATATATATATATATATATATATATATATATATATATATATATTAAACTCGTCTTTTGAATAGTTAACGTCATCATGTTTCCATTTGGTGATTCAGTTTTTTGAAAGATGTAACGATACCTGTTTGAGATTCGATGTTTCATAAATTCCGGAGTCAGGTAACTGATGAGAGTTAGATTGGAAGGTGACGCTGAAGCTTAGGTTGCTTAAAGCTTGATAGTGTAAAGTTGGTCGAATATCTGATCAAAAGAGTAAATTATAACATTCTTAAGTAAAGGGAAGAAATTAGGCACAGTAGAAGAGCGAAGTATGATGCTTATTTACTCGATACTTTTATGGTCACTGTTGATAAATTAATGCTATAATATACTTGAAAGGACTGTGAAAACCAGTGAAAAAAAAAACGCTAAAAATTTTATAATTGGAATCGCGTTTCTAAACTTATTCTGATCAGCTCGTTTTGTGTATTTATTTCTGATCTTTGAAGTGGTGGCAAAGAGTTGTGATATTAAATGTATGTGTCATCTTTTTGATATTCCGAATTTTCTTTGCATCACCAGAATATCAGATTTAAGTACATTAGGAAGGAAATACTGAATTTAGCACGATGACCTGGAATAGAATTTAGCCAACATACCAGGTGAAATTACATTCGATTTTGGTCTCTTTAGTCTCTCGCTTACTAATTGTGACTTCTTCAGACTATGTCAGCCATCGAGTTTAGCATGAAGTTTTTCTTTTAATTTGCCAGAGGCGGCGGAAAGAACACAGCGTACACAGCATACATAAAGCTTTAGTAGCTTTACGTACGCACTGCACTATTCGATACCAATCATTATTATAATACCCCTGGTCATTAAAATGTTGTGAGGTATATCGTATTTCGAAATATAATCTATGCTTTCGCTGCCTTTACTCGATGCTTATGTTTAAGTTGTTTATACACTGTAGCACTTGATTTATACACTGTAGCACTTGATTAGTTTCTCGACATCAGCAAATTGTCATTTTAAATGCTTCCGTTAAAGGTGTTAATGTAGAATGAATTATCGTAACGTTCTCAATAATCCTGTTGCCTCTTCATTTGTTTTCCGAGTTTGCTGGTTGTTTTACATAATTATATATTATACACACACACACACACACACACACACACACACACATATATATATATATATATATATATATATATATATATATATATTATTTACACATATTATTTATACTTGTATATAAATTATATACAAATATATATATACTCCTTAAAAACATTATATATGTGAATTCCATAATTTTACATTGCCAAGTTAGAATCAGAATTTAGCTTGATAGAGAAAGGGAAATTCTGTAATTTTATTTTCATACAATTTATGAATGTGTGGGACATCTTTGAATTAAACGAAATGAAACCGAGTTTTGCTTCAGAGGGAACTAGAATATGCTTGTTTTTTATTGGAACGAACGAGGATGCTGCTAAATGAAAAGCGTTGTATATTAAAATCATTGAGTATAATACGAGGCTATAGAACGTATATATATATATATATATATATATATATATATATATATATATATATATATATATATATATATATATATATATATATATATATATATATATACACATATGTTATATACACACACACACACCTCCTGTATGATTGATATAGTGAAATTGAATATGTTTATTACTCTAGGATGCCAAAGATACCAGCAGTAGAAAAGAAAAAGAAAGTTATGTTATTATATATTCATGTTGCTTTCCTCAACTGTCTTTCAGCTACTTGCTCTACTCCCTAACCCTCAAATATCCTCATTGAAAACATATATCCACCTCTATGGTAGGAAGTTACTCAAGGACATTTGATCCAAGTCATCAGTCACCCAGTTCCATTAAATATTAGGTATCCATGTGTTGGTGCTTTTGGTGTGGATGCTAAATGGACCAGACTAGGCTCATGATGCTGTAGCTATCCCCTAGGCCTAAAGGAAGTGATTTTGGGTTGAAATGATTTTATCTGAAGTTGCTGCTGGTAAATGGTATTCATCAGTTCCCTGAGTGGAATTTTAAGACGTTAGAACATCTTTGTTGTGACATCTTGCCATTGGATAATCTCTTCATTCTGGTTAGCTTGGGCTCTTATCAATTTCACTTTTTTCTTTAGTTTTTTCTGGAGTACTTTGAGGGTTAATATTTTACTGTAAAATATTTTCTTCTGACAAGTCTTGATACAGTGGCATCCTTCATTCTTGTGAGCCCTTGTCAACTTATTCTTTTTCTACTGACTAGCCATCTTGCTTGACATGTGTGAAGTCCAGTCACTGAAGTCCAATACCCTGGGTATTCCTCATCCTAGTTCCATCAAATGGAGGTATCCAGGTGATGGTAATACGGGGTCGATGCTAAATGGACCAGACTAGTCACATAATGCTGTCGCTGATTTTGGGTTGGCAACCTATCTTAAGCTGCTTCTGGTAAATGATATGCCTCTGCTCCCTCACTGGACTTTTAAGGTATCAGGACGTCTTTGTTTGTTGTGACATCTTGCCTTTGGATAACTTCATAAAGGAGGAGACTTCATTCTGGATAGCTTGAGCTCTATCAGTTTTGCTTTTTTCTTCAAGTCCATTTGGTGCACTTTCAGAGTTGATAATTTGCTCCATAATCATCTCTTCTGACAGTTTTGATGCCATGGGCACCCCTCATCCTTTTGAGTCACTTTACAACCTATTCTTTTACTTGCTAGCCATTGTGATTGAAATGTGTGAAGCCCAATGGCGCTCAAATATGAAAGCCACCCAAAAACCACTCAACCCTGTGTGGCATCAGTCACCTCTTAATAACTTGTTTCATGGGTTTCTTGCATTGCGGACTTGAGCACTTTCTAATAAGCGACTCTGTTAAAAAAAAAACTGACCTAAGGTTGTATTACAGTGTATTTTGGAGTCCATTGTGACCCCCTTGTACTCTATTGGTCCTCTGAATCGTCAACCAAGACTGCCACTGTTTCAACCAAAAATAGAAACTTGCATAGCCTTTAGGTGGCATAAATGATGCCTTCACCCATTGGTTGTATAAGGGATGTAGTGTTTTAGGGCAGGGAAATGTATGTTTTCCTCCCATCATCAAACACCTGTATATCTTTAGGAAGATGTGATACACAGTTCTTCTTTATATTCTTCTGATAGGTCAGGATGTATTTACATCATACTCTAGGAAGGTTTTAATTATTGCTTTAGTGGACAATGCCTTTTGCAAAGCATAATCGTATTTTGGCAGGGAATACTTTTTGTAAAGGATATATTCCTTGTTTCTTTGCTTATACAATAGTGCCTTGCTTGAGGTGATGTGAATCACCAGCATGAGAAAAACACAGCAGAAATCCCCAACTTATTCTGCTTCATCCCAGATTTGCTACCACTTCTCAATAGTATTTGGTTGTTCGCAGGCAAAGACTTTCGAAATAGGCCAGTCTCATGAAGACTGTACGCCTAGGCTGGTATAAGGCCTTCCTTCCTAATCAGATCTCGTAGATTACGGAATCGCTCTCTGCTTTGCCGGACCCTTTCATTTATTTGCATGGTCTTAATACCTTTGGATATGGCACAGCCAGCCATCACAAGCAATTAAATTTTTCTCCCTCATTTCCTCTGCAAAGATTTTTGTAGCTGTCCTTATTTCCTTGCCCTTCACTGATACCACTATTTTATGCAGCAATATATCCTCATGGCTTCCAGTTTTAGGTGAATGTGAGGACCTGTACAAGTTTCTGTAGCATCGACACCATATTTTCTAGTTCGGGCAAGAATTAGATTTTTATGTTTTTTTTTTTTTTAAATAATTACTGTTTTAGTGAGAGCATCCAAAATGCTCACTGTTTGTGGTAAGATTATTTTCAGGCTTTTTTAATGCAAGTTTCTGATGAAGACTTGAATGCACTCTTACCCCAGTACTAAACTTAGTAGTAGCCTTCTTAATAGCATCTTTTCTACTAGACATAATTAAATACGTTTTAGGTAAGCATGTGTATTGGAAACAAAATCCAGCAATGCAGGGTAATGCTTTCATGGTGTACAAATAAAGATTGTGCTCAGCATTGTGGGTAGACTAAGGTTGTAGATGAATTGTATGTATACCCATCAATTACAATAGAGTGGACCTACAGTATGTCCGCAACATTTTAGTGCTTTAGTATTTTTATCGATATGGAAAGAGTGGATTATGTAATTTAGTCTTTGTACTCTGTGTACCCTCTTCCCAATAATGCCTCAGATGTAATAACATGATACTTGCTAATATGAAGTTTTACTTTATATATATATATATGTGTGTGTGTATATATATATATATATATATATACTGTATATATATATATATATATATATATAATGTATGTATGTATATATACGTGTGTGTGAATGTTTGTGTGTAATCTTATGTTTTTGTGTGTGTTCAAACAACAATTAGAGTAATATACGAAAATGCAATACAAGAAGGCCACGAAAGATTTCTTCGAGGAAAATGCCTTCATATATAACTACGCTAAGCCCATTGCTACTTCGCTCTTCAGGGGATACCTAAACCAGAAGGATTTGTCAGCAAGCATTCACAGCATCTTTCATAAAGAATGAGAAGAGGTCTACGCTGGACAAACTGGCCGCTCCATGTCCCAACATTTATTGGAACACAAGAGGTCGGTCAGGCATGCGCAATTATATGCGGGAGTGTGGACATCAGTTAGGACGACTCTTCCGTATTCAAAAGGTCTTTGCATGTACAAAAAAAAAAAATACATATAGAAGCAACAGTCATCCCTACAACAGATAGTATAGATTTATATACGAGCCAAAGGAGAGGGGACTTAGTTTACAAGATTTTCCAGCCAGCGATCCTCAAGAACGCAATACAAAGGAATCGGCCACATGATAAACGACGCTAGTGTGATGCCTCCCTGGTGACCGCTTTCATTTAGTCATTCCGGCTCTGTGACTCTCTCTTTGTAATCGCTTACTTTTATATTAACCATATTTTGAGCTTTCTAGCTAAATTGGCCTCTTATGCATAAACCTTTGTAGTGTCATGTATGTCCATTATTCTCCTGAAGAGAGTTGTGTATGTATATATATATATATATATATATATATATATATATATATATATATATATATATATATATATATATACATACACACATGTACACACACACATATACATATATGTATGTATGTACCGTATATGTATACATGTACATATATGTGTATATGTATGTATATATATACACGCACATTACGCTACAACTGTAGTTTCATACCCAATTCACTTTCTTAAAGGGATAGTTAACGTCGACTGAAGTGTTGGTTTATGCGCAGTTATTTCCGATATGAGTACCAAACCAATTATCACTTATAATTCCTCTTCCGTTTATGTTGTTCCCGAAGTAGCGCAGGTGAATGTTAAGCGGCCTCAATAACTTAATATTTGGCAAAGCACGGTGATGTGGTAAAAAATTCATAATAATATACTGTATATACATATGTGTTTGTATGTATATGTGTAAACGACTAATTAGTTAGTGAAAAATTGCACTTAACATTCATATGTATGTACATTCGCAACTATATATCCTTCCTAATACACTTGATATTTCAGATTCAAGCATCGAATTGGAATGAAAACGGAGTTTGCTCTTCATTCCTAGGGTATGAAAGAAAAAGGCCCAGATTAAGAGGCACCTTTGCTCCCTGATATTTGCTCCTGCGTGATTCGGAGGCGAGTAAACGCCTTTTGAGTGCACTATCCTAAATTGTTACTTCCCGGGGGAGTTCCGCGAAATCTCCTGGGCCGTTTGCGGAGCTAATGAGGCTTCGCCGTTGCGCGTGAAATGTTTGGTGTAATTGTCTTCGGAGACGGTGTAAGAAAAGAAAGGGTTGATAATGAGAGGAGTCAGATGACTGATCGTGTCGTCTGCATCAGTAATGCTTTTTGTGGCATTTTTATTCGCTTCAGTTTCGTTTTTATAGATACTTTTATCTTCACCGTGGTTTTCTAAGTATATTCATATATCTTTTTAGTTTTTTGTGGTATTTTTCTCCACATGTATAATGAGCGTAAAATTAATTCTTGTTTAGTTTTTTTATGAATAATATCTTCACAGCGGTTTTCTAAGTGTACCTTATTGTTTGCTGTAGGAGGTTAATGATTTTTAGTATAAAAAAGAAAGGTGTCATTTTTACATTGCGTTGTCTGCAGGCTGTATACTTAATGGGCCATTTCGTTCACTTTAGAATTCGTTATTTATCTATCGCACTTGTCGTAATCGGAGACTAGAGTAGGTAAAAAATAATATTTTGTACCTACTGATAATCATTGCCTTTCTTCACTTTGTAGAGGAACTGGGAAAAATAAGTTTTTTACGTAATTTATACCTTGAAATAGTGACCCACATGAAAAATGGAACTAAAGGCAAGCAAGATTACACCTTGCAGAGGATTTTGATGTGATTATTGCCAAGTAATGTACTGAAATTTTGTGTAAGAAATCTCTGTTCTTTAGTCACAGGGCCAACATTTGTGTTCTTTAGGCACAGGGCCAACATTTGGAAATGTATCTTTGCATGAGAGATCCGTTTGACAAAACAAATGCCATAATGAAGATGTCTCTGAACTTCCTGTAAACATTAATATATTATGCGGAGAGAGAGAGAGAGAGAGAGAGAGAGAGAGAGAGAGAGAGAGAGAGAGAGAGAGAGAGAGAGAGAGAGAGAGAAACTGTCAATATATGCTAGACCTTCATTAAATAAATAGAAGGATTATACGTGATTAGTAATTCGTCGGGGTTTTAAAGGACAGTTCAAGTTCTGAATAAAATCTGGAATACTACAATTCCAAGGTTGGATATTGCAGTGTTCATTAACACTTTCTACTCCTGCCTCAGTCGAGACGAGAGTAACTGCTACTCCAGGTACCCATTGATAATAAGGAAGTCGACTATTCTGACTGAGAAAGTTTTTAAAAAGTCTAATATTGTCTGCATGATAGTGTGAAAAGATTCTTGATAATATCAATGAAAAGATGAATAATTTTCATATCTTTATGTCCAGTTTTCGTTAACATAATATTAATACTCTTCACGAAGGAACGATAAGAATTTCCCAAAATGCACGGAAAACATGTGTTAGAATGAAGTTTCCATAGTAATTTTGGCTTCATAAAACACTAATATTTTGTTTTTTCCTCTTCAAATATGTTCCCCCTTTAACATCCATTTATCTGTGATTATCATTTTTCATAAATGAACTGACGTCGTACTCTTATTATTGAATTCGATGCCATTTTTGTAAAATAATACCAGTCACCGTATTCTAAATCGGCTCAGTCGGCTGCGTTCATTTTCTTGGGAAATTAAGAACGCTCTGTACTGGCCTTTAAACAAGAAAGATGCCATTTACGAAATTACTAATTAATTATTCCTTCTTTTCCTGAAATAAGTCCTTACTGGGGAGATCACTGATATAATAATTTTGTTATATATAAAACAAAAATACAGAAAAGAACAAAAATATTGACATAACCATAAAATAATACGTAAAAGTTTTTGTAACTACTGTGTATGGCACCATACAATCCAGTTTTTACAATGAGGTTGCGAATTTCCCCATACGTCCTTCTCCGCCCACCCTGCCAGACCTAAGGTCGACCAGCTCGGTAGGAAATGGAGAGAGAGAGGGATGTATACTTTATTAGTGGCAGGAATACTGTCGACATTGGTGCCCTTTGACATGGAAAAGTTTTAGAAATACTTATTGTTATTATTTCAAGAACAATACTTACTTTATATATTTTTTTGTTTTTAAGTCTTGTCAACTCAATTTTATCAGTTATTAAAGGAAATAATCTATGCGTCCGTAATTTACACAGGTTTTAAATTGACGAATACAATTGCATTTTATAAGTAGGCTATTTAACTGGTTTTAGCATAAAGTGGCTAATATATTAAAAAGTATTAGCTCAGATTTTAGTGTAAATATACATACATATACAGTATATATATATAAATATATATATATACTTTTTATCTTATCAAAGTATTTCATATATACAATCAAAAGCTACAAACGTCCTTTTAATATCCAATTCATCTTTACGAAATAATATATTTTCATATATGTTACCGAAGGGGAATTTTTTTTAGTTGATAATAAGTTCCCCTTCGGTAACATATATGAAAATATATTATTTCCGAGGTAGATCGAATTGCATATTAAAGGACATTTGTAGCTTACTGATTGTATATGAATCACGGTGATGTGATAAAAAGTCATAATATGGCTGCGTGCGACAAACGCACTATACGGTCAACATGGCAGAGGTGGGTGGATATCGTCTCCAAATACAAACACCTGAGTTCGACGGGGATTTGTGATGGGGCCGATATCCCACTTATACCTCACTTGCTGGCCGTGGGTTAATGCGTCCACTGTAGTCCTGAGTTCTTGTCCTTCGCTGGTTCGAGCCCACGGGACGACGAACTTATTATCAACTAAAAATTCCCTTCGGTAACATATATGAAAATATATTATTTCCGAGGTAGAGCGAATTGGATATTAAAGGACGTTTAGAAGCTTTGATTTATATATATATATATATATATATATATATATATATATATATATATATATATATATGTGTGTGTGTGTGTGTGTGTGTGTGTGTGTGTGTGTGTGTGTGTGTGTGTGTAATGATAACTAAGAATTCTGAATATTCTAAGTGTTAATTAAAATAACGAAAGAAAGAGAGAGAGAGAGAGAGAGAGAGAGAGAGAGAGAGAGAGAGAGAGAGAGAGAGAAACCTTCCATTGTTAGACATTGCTAATTAGAGAGAGAGAGAGAGAGAGATTTAGAAGAAACGAACAGAGAGAGAGAGAGAGAGAGAGAGAGAAAGAATTTCAAAACATCTCTGTGTTTTGGCTATACCGTGATGACAAGGCCAAAACTCAGGAACGCTTAGTCGACCTGGAAAGCACAGAGAGATGTGTAAACTCGCGGTAGAAAAGCAAAACCTGTGTTATGATTATAAAAGCCAAACTCAGGTACGTGTTATGATTATGTCGTGGTTATGAAGCTACTATGACTCTACTTAATGGAGTTGAAAATCACGAGGAACTTGTAACAAAACGCATGGTGGCCTCAGTTGGAGAAACAGCCACCGGATTCTACAGTTTCCGGTGACATCAAAGCACCTCCTTTTGAAGGCGGTGCATTTTCCAAAATCCACCCAAAAATGGGATGTCTTTAGATAACTTCAACCAATTAAACATCTACCAAGGCTGGACAAAAGCAAAGTTTCCGCCTTCGATGGGTGGGACAGTCGACTCCCAGAAATCCTTAAGAAGTGCAATTCTGAGGGGGAGCAGCAGGTAAGAGAAGGAACAGGAGATCAGATAGAAAGAGAGAAGGTAGCAGAGAGCAGCAGAGAAGAGAGCAAGGAAGCAGAAGAAAGATTCACATTGGAAACTCTATACTCTTGCACTACATTTCATTTTTGTAAAACTGCTGTAACTTTTATTATTGTGTTAATGAAGTAAAGAAAACGAAATGGTGTCTTCTTAAAACCACCTGGGAATACTACGCTACTACATAACAAAGCCAGAACGATAAACAACTATAAAGAAAGTAATCTTCTTAACTTGGCAACGACTAGCAGACATAATAGAAAGAAAGAATTGTAAAGGAACATTACATATATATATATATATATATATATATATATATATATATATATATATATATATATATATATATATATATATATATATACATGCATACATACATATATATATACTGTGTATATATATATATATATATTTATATATATTGGCTAATTTATATTTAAGATTGAGCTAATACTTAGAAAGTGAAAATATATTGGTCAATTAATACTTAAAATCTGAACTAATATTTATAAACAGAAAATATATTAGTCAGTTTACACTAAAACCTAAGCTAATACTTATTAAAGTAAAAATATATTGATCAATTTACATTAAACTCTGAGCTAACACTAATAGGGGAATATATGTTGGTCAAATTGCACTTGAAACAGAGTTAATACTTATGAATTGAAAATATATTGACCAAATTATGCTGAAATATGACCTAATGCTTATAAAATGGAAATGTATTACCCAATTCATACTTAAAAAACTAAGCTAATAACTATAAAGTGATAATATATGGATCGCTTTACACTCAAATCTTAGCTAATAGTTTTAAATATATTAGCCACTTTATGCTAAAATCAGAGTTAAATAGCCTACTTATATAATGCAATTCTATTCGTCAATTTAAAACCTGTATAAATTAGGGACCCACAGATTACTTCCTTTAATTGATAAATTTGAGTTGACAAGACTTACAGATAAAAAAAATATATAAGTATTGTTATTGAAACAATAAAAATAAGTATTTATATAACTTTTCCATGTGAAAGGTCCCTAGTGTCGACAGTACTACGGCCACTAATAAAGTCCAGCAGGAAGGGAGGAGGCAAAATATCAAATTAATAACTCTGTGTTAAGTATTTATGTAAAATAAAAAGCATGGTAATTTGCATTGTTCATGGCGAATATATAGTTTTTTCATAGTCGGGGTTTTATAGAGAGAAGTTTTTCACTCTATTGTTAAGGCACAGTTAATAATGAACTTTGATTTTATTGCTGATAAAATGAAACTGTTCTTTGATAATTGAGGTCTGATACCCAACACCTGCATTTTAACGCTAGATCTATGTGGGATGAAAAATTTGAAACAAAGGCCCTTTTTTTTATATATTTACTGAAGCACAGTGTCGATTTTTTTGACGGAATTCGGAACAAAATCCGTATTTTTGCGATTGTGTCAGACATGTAAATGGTGTATCAAAATTCATTTGATAAAACTGCCAGTAGTGTGTAATCGCAATGTTTGAACTGACATGGATTTTTCCTCAATCGCGCTTATCAAATAATTTCTATGGGAAAATTTGGACCATTCGCTGTTAACTTTCATTTTTACGATTCTCTCTCTCTCTCTCTCTCTCTCTCTCTCTCTCTCTCTCTCTCTCTTTGCACGTTCATTATGTTGCAGCTTACTAGACAAGCGAATGATATTTTTGGCATTTTGCTAAAGGTAATTGCATGCTGTGAATCTTGAAATAATGACCCACATGAAAAATGGAACTAAGGGCATGCAAGATCACACATTGCGGAAGTTTTTGATGTGATTATTGCCAAGTAGTGTACTGAAATTTTGTGTAAGAAATCTTTATTCTTTTGGCACAGGGCTGATATTTGGGAATGTATCGTTGTATGAGAGACCCGTTTGAAAAAAAACAAATACCATAATGATGCCCTTGAACTTCCTGTAAACATAAGTATCTTATCGAGAGAGAGAGAGAGAGGGAGAGAGAGAGAGAGCTGTCAACATATGCTAGCCCTTCATTGAACAGTTAAATAATCAAAAGGTTTAAGTTCAGATGAAGTCTAATTTGTAGGCGGGATAGTTTATTCCTTTTAATGCGTGGCAATAATCAGCCAGGCTGATTATTGCCACTAATCAGCTGACTGTATAAATGTGAAGACATAGATATTGATGCGATTTAGTGACAGATGAATGAGTGATATCATTGCCGTTTTAGGCTTCTCGCTCCGTGATTATTAAATTTGAACTTGGTCTGTTTTTTTTTTTTAATTGTGAAATGATCTCTGTTGACAGCTGCGTAGTTTTTCACAATAACTGTCCTTCATTAATAAAAACTGAAGTTAAGATTTGCCATTTTATTCACCATTTTCTCTTTTATAACAAAAAGCATTAAGAATCAGTAAAACTGAAAAACAGTAAAAGCTTGTACGTAGAGTTCGGCTAGATGTTCAAAGCTTCTGAAAAGTAAGATATTGGGCAGACATAGAAGACGAGTTTCAATCCCACGAACTACGCTATTCTCTTCTTGCTTTACTTTTTAAACCTTGAGAGTTTATGAACTATATTGCATAAAAGTTCATACTCAATCACTAATGGCAAATGTAAATCGTACCTATGTGGCTTTGGAGCTCATTATTAATTTCATACTGCAACACCTATACCATTCTGATTAACGATGCGGTTTTAGCTACTTGATTGTTACTCATTCCTTCGATCCACGCTTCAATTTTGATTGTGGAGCCTCATTTCTGATTCTACTAAGATAGAATATTCCAAATATATATTCTTTTTTTTAGAAGTTTCCTTGGAATTTTACGTAATTAATACTTGTGGAGAAATAGCAGTGGCATTTCGTTTTAGCTGACTCCACACTTTTGTATGATACTGGAAGGATTTCAGTATTATTTAGCACATTGGTGGTAATGTGATCTTGGTTTAGTCGGGATATGGTCCAGGTTTGGCAATTATTCTTTAAGGAAAGCTCCAGATTCTTGTTCCAAAACTAGGATTTTGGTAATAGTTTCAGGTAAACGTAAATATTAAAGGCCTTCGATTACATTTTGCACACGGATTGCAGTTGCTATGATCTTCATGAGTTATAAGATGGTCCAAAATCTTAAAATATTGGAGAAAAAATCAAAGATTTTTTTTTACGCATAATAAGTATTTAAGGATTGTCTTTTGTGAACAACTATTAACGTATAATAACCAATCATATTTTGCTTCCTGGTTGACATTTCAAATTAATTATTATAACCGCCTTTACCTAAAACAGAAGAATGAAATTATTCACTACTGGAGATTCATCTTGATTGATTTTTATTGAAGTAGAATACCAGTTTTGGTAGAATACTGATTTTGTGTTTTTATTTGTGAATTATAAGCCAGATGTAGTAAGGCGAGGAATTATACCATTTTCCAGTTGTCATTTTTAGAGGGTGGTGTATTTAATTTGTCTTATTTTTTTAATACAAATTAATAAAACACTATGCATAAGTATTTTTTATATTTCCCAGAGCATTTCCTACCTGTATTTATTACGACAGACTTTCCTTTTTGCAGTTCAACAAAAGAAACGGGCCTGTTACCATTCTAGGTGGAAAGAGATAAATTGCTAATTACTGCCTAATGTGGAGCACTAAACGCCATAAATTAATTGAAAATGCTGCCTGGTTTGCATATCCTGTGTTTTCTGATGGCTTGTGGCTCATTAACTCGCGTTAATTTCGATACTCATTATGTTACGAGAGTATTTGGATCGTCTAATTTTCATGATGCCAATACTTTCTTGTTTTACAAAAAATTTAGATTTATGGAAACGAGGTGAAATTATTTAAGGGTGGTTGTGCTGTTGAGCAGATAATGTAAAGAGCATTTGCTTGATGCTTGGTTCAATCGCTGAATTTTTATCGTTGCTTTGTTCCTGTTTCAACTGTGTTAGTGATTTTAGTTTATAACAAGCTGCTCTTTAAATTCTGCAGTTTGTCCGATGTATCTCCGTGTATCCCCCATGTAAAGCATTCAGTCTTATGTGATAACATTATTTCTTCCATTTATGTTTGTCGTAATTGTGCACGTAGTCTGTTTACGCAGACAGCGTTTAACGGAAATTACTCGGAAACGCGAGTCATCAAGATGGTCAAGTTTGCTAATACCAACGCATTTCAGTTTGATACTGCAATCATTCTTTATAATATGATACAATGTTGCTAATAATTAAATGTTAAACGAAGTCAGCTGAAATAGTCATTGTTAAAGAAGTTGAGTATTTTTCAGGCGTCGATGTTTTTTATTTAGATTTATGTTTTGTATGTTAATGGGGAGCAATATTTCTTGCCTCCATTGCCAGTTTTGGTTCAGCTTGGTGAATGAGTATTTCCCTGGTGATGAATGCTGGTGTAGACTAATGGCTATGTACTGCGAAAGGTTGTCAGGTTAATTAATTAAGATATTTGCTGGGAAACTTCGTGGTTTGATTATCGAAAGTTAAACTCTGTATGAGGTGATATTTCTCCATTGTTTTTCCGGAAGACTTGCTGTGATGGAGGGATTACACTAGTGATTCAGCTTCATGCTGCTAACCAATCCGGCTTTTTGCAAGTTACTACCCAAGCTTCAAAGTGCGGGAAATGTTAACGTTATTCTCTCTCTCTCTCTCTCTCTCTCTCTCTCTCTCTCTCTCAAGTGATCATAAGCTAGTTTTCAAGAAAGCAGTGTAAGTATATATGTTAGAGGCTTTGAATAACTACCTTTAACTCTGAAAATATTCTGTTTTTACACTCTTCGGGTTAGTGGTGGGGAAAATTCAAACCATAAGATTTTTCAGCCGGAACATATTGATTCCAAGAATGCCTTTTGAACTGTGTACTTTCTCTCGCAGTGAGAAGTCCTTGTGTTTAATTTTATTGTACGAAATCTTTAACTTTTACAGCAGTTACAAAATATTTCCACGCGTATCTCTTACATTGTTGACTCTTTCATTTTGTCTCATAAAAAATGACCTTGTATTGCCTTTCATAGTATGTTTTATGTACAGAAATACAAATAGTCGATTTATCATTTTATAAACCTTTTGTATGAAGATAGAATTGTCACATTAGAAGAACCTGGAGCCGCTGAACAAGGAAAACATTATTTTTCAAGGAAAGATTATTTTTTATCTTTGTATTGTGATATTCCCTGAAGGACAAACAAGCTGCGTCTATTGCGCTCCAATAAATTTTCCATATTGTAAACTTATTGACACGAACAAACTTTCTTGAAAGGGAGCGAATATGTGGACGTATCAAGCTGAAGTCACGTTTTGTTGGCGTAGCATTATCTTAAATCTTCCAAGGCGGAGAGAGAGATCGAGAGATAAAGAGAGAGAGAGAGCGCGCGCTTTCAAGCTTGGAGTCATAAGACATGTTCTCCATGCGGATATATATTCAGAAATTCTGCGAAGAAGAAAAGTGTAGGTAGTTGTGTTATTTTCCACATAGTTCTTAGAGGGTATTTACCGAGACAGTTTCGTTACCCGTTTGATAAGAAAGACTTCTCATTTAAGGGTTGTTTCATTTAAGGGTTGTTGACTATCCATTTCGTCATTTACAGTTTTTGAAGTTTATGAAATTTAAAATCTTAAATTTTTGTGGTTTAACATTCAAGCTTCCTTCTCTGTTGAATGGTAAAGAAACAGATTTGTAATAAAAACAAAATTATGCGAATATATTGATGAAGTCAATACCAGACGTTGAAAGCAAAGTAAAAGGCGTAGCTATATGGGCCAAGCATATCAAATTAGTTAAAGGGAATTTTACCAATTAAAGTTGTGTTATTAGGTAAAAACGTTTAGATTTTGTCCATGCCATATGTAGAGTACGAGAGGCAGTAAGGGGCTCCCAGTCCACAGCACCCCCTATTACGTCGGAAGCAAATATTTAATACAAGAAATAAGAGTGTAACTTGTGTCTTTGGAAATGATATAGTGGACCCTTGGACCACAAGCCTGTGATAACCTGATACGGCTTCATCAGGGAAACTTTGGCCGATGACAGTAATAGATTAAACGAACTCCATTTCCAGCAAGACGCGATGTTTGCTGAAAGAATGAGAAAGGCAACCTGAACTCTTAAAGAAGCCAGAGCAGATATAACATATATGTTTGTTAAAGCACATCACAGTTGCATGTTCGTCTTCAGCGGCCGAACTGGGCGTTAGTGTATGTTTTAGGGAAAATATATCTGATAAGTATAATAATGGCTATATGAAATAGTCTGCTTGTACTCTGAGAGTCATTCTCTTTGTGTGTGTTTTTAGTTGGATGAGTTGTGCTGTTTAAGGTTGTTGCTTAGGATTGAACCGTTAATGAATTGCAATATAGAATGAGCTTTTTCGTTGCTGATTAAATTGTACATTCATATAGTATGAGCAATACTACGGTGTTTGTAACAATTGTAAAATTATTCATAAATGATAATAATGAGAATTATGTATTTTATTTTTGTAATGGGATTCGTAGATTTTTAAATTCATGCAAAGTTGCTGTTTTGCTTCCAGCAGAATATCACATCAGTTTCGATTATTATCAATATAAATAAATATTGTTTGTTATCATCATTATCATTATTTGTTTTGTGAATCTATTCCTGTGAAAAAGTCAAAGGATATTAGGTGTAATTCATCGCGTTAACTGTAAAACCTTAAAAACCTTCATTGTCGTTAGAATTCAATCAGTGATATTTTTATTCTGCATCCTCTCCTTTTTCAGTAGTTATGTAATATGTAATAAGGCATGAAGTTAATTTTATGCTCCAGTTAATGCTGAACATTACATTCAACAAACTGTGTATTTTTTTCTTGGCTTAATTTACTCTGGACGCAACCACTAATTTGTATCCTTTTCTATTGTCCACTCTCATGAAATTATTTATAAATCCATTTTAGTGTAGCAGATATTTTCGGATGGAAAACTTCCAAAGAATTTTATTATAAGATCTATAGACTGGTGTTCAAAGTAGCCAAAATGTGTAGTCAGTGAATTTTATTTCTCTCTCGAACGGAAGTGATTATCTGAGAATGAATATACGCGACTCCATATCGTTGCCATTATACCGTCCTAGTTCCTTCCGTATGTGCCAAGTGTCAGTTTTGATCTTGTCGTCTGTCTTTTGAGGAATTCAATCCAATTTTGCACGACGTCACGGTAGATGGAACCTCATCATATCCCTTTACCGGAAATGACATTTCGGAGGCTTCGTTACATGGAAAATGTCCTTTGATTCGGATTGAGAGAGAGAGAGAGAGAGAGAGAGAGAGAGAGAGAGAGAGAGAGAGAGAGAGAATGTGTGTGCGCGTGTGTGTTTAGTGACAATTAGGTAAGAATGTATTTAGTCTCCATATGGTTTGGAAGTTTTGTATCAGGGGTTCATCCACGATTCAGCAGGTATGGGAAGCAGTCTAAATTGAATATATATATATATATATATATATATATATATATATATATATATATATGTATATATATATATATATATATATATATATATATATATATATATATATATATATATATATATATATATGTATATGTATATATATGTATATGTATATGTAAATATATTATATATATATACACGAGTATATGTATATATATATATATATATATATATATATATATATATATATATATATATATATATCATTGCTAAATATATATGAGTGTTGCAAGTTCTTTTCTGCCTCCAAGTTGTTACAGCTTGCTTGTATGTTGGCCTTATCCAAATACAGTAGTGTTTGGCCTATTAGTTTTCATATATACTGTAGGTGATATGTTTTTAAAGTTATGCTTAGAAGTAAAACTTGAAGTCGAAAGTATCTGTAGGCATTGCCAAATATTCAGAATCATCTAGTACAGTGATTTTCATACAAATAAGATTGAAGGAGTTTTATCATCTATATACATCGCTGTCCACTTTTTTTAAGTCAACAACCAGGTCGCAAGTAAAGACTAGAAGCAAAAAGGATAACCCCACCCTGTGGAACATCAGTAAAGGGTTAACATTGTTGCACATTTTATACACAGCTTCTTGAAGGGTAGAAGCACTTTAATAACGAAAGTGATAGATCTCACGTTTTGACATTTTTTTTTTTTTTTTTTTTTTATTAAGGGAAGGTGCTAAAGGCATCTAGTTCCCCCGCAAAAACGAAATTGTTCATATCGATTGTATTTTCATGTACGATCTCGGTGGATTATTCTTGTCTAGGATATGGAAAACTGTGGTCCAGCAGTCTGTGAATATCAAGATACGGCTTCTGTAACGTATGACAAACAATGAAAGGGAATCCACTGTGTATAATAATTGTTCTCTTAGGCGGATGTCCACCTTATCTCGGTTTTTGTGTACCAAATGGCCATTCATTTCAGTGATTCTGAAGGCGACGCCAAATTGCAGCCTGTGTATGACCAGTGTCTGTATTTTCCAAATACATTTTCCTTCCAAACACACGAATTTATATGTGGCATTGATTAGCTTTTCTATCCCCTGTTGTGCCAATCATACCTTACATATGTTAAGCTTGGCATCACACGGGATTGTTTTGTGATTTTGGTCAGTGCTGAATAAATTGGTTTTGGTAGCCGTGTAGGGGAGGAGTTATTGGACGTGGTCCAGTTCCTCATTGATTGTACTCTGTAAAGTGCTGCTGTGTGTAAAATCTTGACTGACATACTATCGATGCAGCGGAGGGTTTATAGGCATTGTTGTATTCATCCTTCACAGTCAAGTGTCTCCCCAAAATTTGTTTGCTTAGTGTACATAGGGGTATGGGACACAGTATCATCATTCTTCACCATCCCTTTTTCCACGCTCGAATGGGTTGCAAAATTGAGGACAGATTTGTTATGCGTCCAGGCGGGGGATCCTTTATTTAAGATTCAGCCGGGCAGCTGAACCGAAATCTGGACCATTTTTGCTTAAAAGTCATGTATGATTAAATATAAAAAAAAATAATGCTTCTCTTTAAATCGGTACGGCTTCGTACTTGTCCAGAACAGGTACCTTTAGATGCTCACTGTAAATAGTGTTAACTCTGTTCGCAAATAAATCTCGCATATGGCTGTAATACGCTTTTTGACTCGGCAAGAAATAGAATTATGATCATCTTATGCATGAGTTTGAGCACGTTTGCATTTCGTTTCGCCAAGAAAACAAATGGGCAATTCTTGATAAAATACGAGTGCGTGTTGGGGAAGTGAAATTATAACTCTTTCCTAATGTGAGTGACCCCTTTACGTAGCTCTTGTATAAAATGTGAATCACTTTCTTATAGGGGAACTCTTCGTTACTTTTAATTAATATATTTGTAAACAGTTTGTCAAAATAAGTTTAGGGTAGTTGTGCCTTAGCAGTGAAAGTTTTCATATTACTTTTTTTTTTTACTCATAGGTCTTATAATGTATTTTGTTTCATTGCATTGTTTCTAGTCACTTCGTATCATCATTACCCTGAGGATGACAGGTACCCTCTTGCCAATATCCATTAATGAGAGATAATGTGTGGTGCCAGTGACATTAAATTTAATTAGTATATTTCATAAGCTTGCCTTCTAGTAAAAGACTAGTTTTTTAAAGGTTTTATTTACTTTTATTAATTTGAATATATTACATTAAATAATGCAGCTATTTGATTGATATCGTCGTCAACAACCAGTGCAGTTATGACTCCAGATAATATAGTTATTCATTCATTCCTAGAATTAAGAAAAAATTTATATACTTTAGTATTTATCAAAGTACCATTCCATTGGCAGTCGTAGCGATGACTTCGTATCAATAAGTTCCACACGATACTCATAGTTCAGTTTGTCTCTCGCCACCGTCGTTCCCTTTGGGCAATGCTCTCTGTCCTTTCACATCAGTGGCAGGACCTTGTTTATTTCTGTCAGTTTTGAATGAGGATGTTGCTTTCGTATTGTTTGTAAATACATTCTGATAATCATATTTGTTTAAGATCCGTGGGACATGTATTTTTTGTTGTCGACATGTTGCATAATTTTTTTTTGTAATTAATAATTCATTTTTTGTATTCACGCTTTTTCATGGAATTTATATGTTGCGTTGAGTTGAATAGATTGCAGTAAAACTTGTCTGGTTGTTCATTTAGGTCATCAGAACTCTGGTTTTTGTATGAGAGGAAAAGCGTATTTATTCACATATTAGTACAGTTTGTAAAAGAAAAATACATGCTATTTTCAAATAGTCACGATTATTAAAGATTTCGTTTTACTTCGTAAAACTGTACCTGAAGTTTTATAGCTTGCATGCTCCCGATAGGACGTAAACAAATAGCAGGCTTTAGATGAATTCTGTTATCGCTTTTTAACCCAAAAGTACAGCACAGGGAAATTCTGAGCGGAACACTTACAGCGAATTATGTTATTTTCCCATTTATCCTACAAAACGTTTAGAACATACTGCTGCTTTTTACGCATTCATCCAAAAATACACAACAACGAGCGCTAATAACAAAAGCTGTTATTTTCCCGGTTACCCGAAAGTACCCGAAAGCGCAGGGGTTTTTTGCGTGGTTATTCGCTATCTTTTTAAAACACGATGATAAGGCTTCGTCAACAGAGAGAGAGAGAGAGAGAGAGAGAGAGAGAGAGAGAGAGAGAAACTCGCACTGCACAGTGGCAGCAGAGGCCGACCGCCAAAAGGTCGGAATCCCATCTTGATTTCCCTGGAGCCTTGAAATGCAGCCTCGAATCCTCGTCTTTGAGAATAATTTTGGGTGTATCGTGGCCCCTCTCCCGTAAGAGAATTCATGAGAGGGAGAATGCAGAGTTGTGTAAGGTGTTTCTCTTTTCTTTGGCTTCTGTAGTGTGCAGTATCGTTACTACTCCAGAATTATTAAAGGATTTTCAGTGGAAGGGTACGAATATCAGGGTATTTTATTTAATTTTTTTTTTTGACTGGGTATTCAACGCTACATCATTTTGACCTAAAGCGCAAATATATTTTCATGTTTCTTTCAGCTTTGAACTTTTTTGAGTTTGTTTTGTATATTAATTTTCTTTGCTTTTGTATTTAGGAAAAATCGTACGTATATTATATAATCTCTCTCCTCTCTCTCTCTCTCTCTCTCTCTCTCTCTCTCTCTCTCTCTCTCTCTCAGCTTTTGACATTTTCATTTATTTTGATCCGTGCATGGTGAAGCCTCATGATTTTATCCTTTCTTTCGTCCTATAATCATTTTTAGATATTAGAGGAACAAATATGAAATAGTTTATTATCCTATTTTTGAAGAAGAGAGTATAGCAACCATTTTAACTTAATTTCGGAGCATGCTCATGTACCGTTTTCCTTTTTCCCAAATTATACAGAAATAGACATCAATAGGTGATTGTGTGGTAGTTTTGTGTAGAATACATAATCGCGTGGTAATCAAGTTACGTGGCTGGGTAGGCAGTTTTCTGCTTGCAATTTGAGAATAATGTAGTAAACATTCCTTTTTTTCAGCAAACTGAAAACACTTTATTATTGCTTTCTTTTGCGATGGAACACAGATAGCAAAGGTTTTGGTTCGTTGTTCAGAATACCCACGAGCAAGGTTAAACCTGAAGTTTTATAGCTTTCATATTCCCGATATGACGATAACATTCACGATGAATGTAATTTTTCCAGTTAGAGCAAAATTCTAAACGGGCCTTTTACAGCGAAAATGCTGTTGTTTGAACCAGTCAACCTACAAGACATTTATAAAAAATTGCTGCTTTTTACACATTCATCCAAAAGTACACAACAGCGAGCGTTTATAATAAATTTGTTATTTTTCCGGTTATCCTAAAGTAGTGCACAAAAGCGCAAGAGGGATTTTGCGTTGTTATTTGCAGCGGGGGTTTCGGTAATACATGTACACACTCGTTACCGGGGTCTAAGCGATGTCGGGCAGGGCAGCCGGTCGAGGTTACGGCCTACCCCACCGCCAAATCAAAGTCCTTCAAAGAAGGCACCGTGCTTACCCCATATAAAAATGGGTATAAAAGCACGTTAAAACGAAGAAGATTTGCCATCTTTTAGAAATACGATGATTATGCTTCGCCAATAGAACATGGAGAGAGAGAGAGAAAAAAGGAGAGACTGGCGCACTGCACAGTGGCCGCAGAGGCCGACCGCCAAAGGGTCGGAATCCCTTCTTGATTTCCCAGGAGCCTTGAAATGCAGCCTCGAATCCTCGTCTTTGAGAATCATTTTCGGAGTATCGTGGCCCCTCTCCCGTAAGAGAATTCATGAGGGGGAGAATGCAGAATTTTCTACGGTGTTTCCTCTTTTCGTTGGCATCTGTAATATGTAATGTCGTTACTGTGCCAGAATTCGTAAAGGGATTTTTAGTGGAAGGGTGTAATAAGGGTATTTTATTTTTTGTGGTTTTTGCTTGGTGTTCAATACTGTATATCATCTTGCCCCGAAGTGCAAACGTATTTTTATATATTTTTTTCTTCTAATTATTATTTTGTTTTGTGTATTTCATTTATTATTTTTTCTTTGCTCTCGTGTTAGGGAAAGAAGTTTCTCTTGACTAGTAATAACAAATTCTGATTAATGGGAGGTCTGAAATTTCTAGGGTATTTCTGTTTACAGTTATGAAACTTTTGTTTTCACTGTAAATGAGTTTAGGGAGGAGAAGGAAATATTTCATGATAATAAAATGACTGGAACATGGACCAGGTATGTCACTTATGAGCCTAGTTTTTCCAAAACGAAGGTGCATCAGTGATTGAGCGAGTTAATAAGGTAGTATTACGTCGAGGTATTTATGTACAATTAAAATTTTACTCTTAAGACCACAGTATCCGGAACATTTTAAAGTTTTTTTAAGTCAAATGAAATTCCAGTTTTTTTCCTTAAGGCATCAAATATATTTAATTTAGTACAAACAATGGTATTTGAGGCCTTCATTTTATCGCTTCCATACCTCCGATGTGAAGAAAACATTAATTGGAAGTTTACGGTGTATGCTATTTTCCCATTTTGAATCCAAAAGTGGAGAACAACGAAATTCTAAACCGAACACTGACAGCGATTGCTGTTATTTTTCCCAGTTATCTTACAATCCGCACTGATCCAAAGCTACACACCAACGAACGTTCGTAACAAATTCCGTTATTTTCCCGGTTACCCAAAAGTACACAAAAGCGCCGGTGGCTTTTGCGTGGCTGTTTGCCATCTTTTCGGAAGACGATGATAATGCTTCGTCAACAGAGCCGGGGAAAAAAAAAAGGAGAGACTGGCGCACTGCACAGTGGCCGCAGAGGCCGACCGCCAAAAGGTCGGCATCCCTTCTTGATTTCCCAGGAGCCTTGAAATGCAGCCTCAAGTCCTCGTCATTGAGAATAACTTTCGAAGTAGAGTGGCCCTTCTCCCGTAAGAGAATTCGTGAGAGGGAGAATGGAGAATAATTTAGGGAGTTTCTCATTTCTTTGGCTTCCGTAATATGGAGTATCCTAACTACACCAGATTTATGAAGGGATTTTTCAGCGAAAGTGTAAATAGCAGGGTATTTCATTTTTATTTTCTTTTGCTTGGTTTTTAACATAGATATATCATTTTGCCCGAAAGCGCAGACGTATTTTCATACATTTTTATGATTCATTTTTATTTAGTTTAATTTATTACTTTTTTCTTTGCCTTCATGGTAGGGAAAGTTGCTGCATGTATTACATAATCTCTCTCTCTCTCTATCTCAGTCCCTGTCTCGTAACTTATGATACTTTCATTTATCCTGATCCATATGTAGGCTAGCCGTATAAGTCATCGGTAAAAAGAGTGTATGATGAAGCCTTCTGATTTTACCTTTCCATTCTCCCTTCAATCATTTTTACGTATTAAGAAAAAATATGAAGTAGTTTTACCATATTTTCCTTTAAGAGAATATAGTAACCATTTTAACTTGATGTAGGAGCATGCTAATGCACCTTTTTCCTTTTTCCATAATTGTACAGAAATAGAAATCAGTAGGTGATTGTGCGGTAGTTTTGTATAGAGTAAATAATCGCACAGGTTAATGAAGTTAAATGGCTGGGTAGGCAGTGTTTTGCTGGTAAACATTATTTACATATTTTTTTCTTCTGTGAACTGAAATTACTTATTATTGTTTTTCTACTAAAAATTTTTGGTTCGTTATTCATATTTGGTTCAGAATGAGCACAGACATTGTGACACCTGAATTTTATCGCTATCATACTTCCGGTATGACGATGACGACAACGTAAATAGAAGGTTTACGATGAATGTTACTGTTCACCTGTTAGAACGAAATTCTAAACGGGACGTTTACAGCGAATGCTGATATTCTCCACGCCATCATATAAAGCATTTAGAACAAACTGCTGCTTTTTAAGCATTTATCCGAAAGTACACTTCAGCAAGCGTTTATAACAAATTCTGTTATTTTCCCGGTTGCCCAAAAGTGCTCAAAAGCGCGCGCGGGGGCATTTGCGTGGCTTTCGCCATCTTTTTAAAAAATTATGAACTGAACTGGACCAAAAAAAAAAAAAAAAAAAGAGAGACTGGCGCACTGCACAGTGGCCGCAGAGCCGACCGCCAAGGGTCGGAATCCTTCTTGATTTCAGGAGCGAAATGCAGCCTCGAATCCTCGTCTTTGAGAATCATTTTCGGAGTATCGTGGCCCCTCTCCCGTAAGAGAATTCGTGAGAGGGAGAATGGAGAATTATGTAGGTGTTTCTCTTTTCTTTGGGTTATGTAATATGGAGTGTTGTTACTACGCCAGATTTATGAAGGAATTTTTAGCGGAAGGGTGTAAATAACAGGTTGTTTTCTTGATTTTTGTTTTTGCTTGATTTTCAAGATTGATATAACATTTTGCCTTAAAGCGCAAACGTATTTTCTTATATATTTCTGATTTTAACTTTTTACTTAGCTTATTTCAATTTTTTCCCTCTTATGTTAATGAGAACTCTTGTATGTATTACCACATTCGCTCTCTCTCTCTCTCTCTCTCTCTCTCTCTCTCTCTCTCTCTCTCTCTCTCTCTCAGCTTCTTTTATTTTCTTTTATCCTGATTCGTATATAGCAGTATCATTCGTCGATAAAAGTGCATGATGAAGCTGCGTGATTTTTCCTGTTTATTCGTCCTTTAATAATGTTTCTTATTAGGAAAAATATGAAATAGTTTTTAGCACATTTTTCAAGAAGAGAATTTAGTAACCATTTTAGCTAAATTTAGGAGCATGTTCATGTTTTTTTCTTTTTCTGTAATTACACTGAAATATATATCAATAGGTGATTGGGTGGCTTTTTTATGTGTAGTAAAACACACAGGTTAATGAAGTGC
This sequence comes from Macrobrachium rosenbergii, assembly GCF_040412425.1. Lineage (NCBI taxonomy): Eukaryota > Metazoa > Arthropoda > Malacostraca > Decapoda > Palaemonidae > Macrobrachium > Macrobrachium rosenbergii. Next base: position 24,269,277 of record NC_089752.1, read on the forward strand.
CATGGCTGGATAGGCAGTTTTCTGTTTGCAAATTGAGCATATTATGATTAAGTTAAGTATATCTTAGTTGAACCAGACCACTGAGCTGATTAACAGTTCTCCTAGGGCTGGCCCGAAGGATTATACTTATTTTACGTGGCTAAGAACCAACTGCTTATCTAGCAACGGGACCTACAGCTTATTGTGGAATCCGAACCACATTATGACAAGAAATGAATTTCTCTCACCAGAAATAAATTCGTCTAATTCTTCGTTGGCCGGTCGGAGAGTCGAATGCTTATTGTGATAAACATTGCTTTCTTATTATTGGTCTTCCATTAATTGAGAATCTTTTACCATGTAGAAGACAGGAAATCACATCAAGTTGAACATAAAAAGCTTCGTATAGACACAAAGCAATTCTTCTTTCGAAGGTTGTCATGTAGTAAAATTGTATTGATATTTCTTGGCGTTCAGGGCTTTGGCAACTTTAGCAAGCTCTGCAGTAAAAATCACATGAACAACAAAAAGCTCACTTATGGTGAATGCAACGAGTGTAACGGGAATACTAGTTTTGGAAAGTAATTTAGATCGTAGGAGAAGGGAATGAATATATAGTTAATCCAGAGCGTCTTCAAGACAAATATAATTACTTTTATGTGGCCCTTTAGCACAAAGTGGGGTTGCCTCTTGTTGTCAGACTATAAAAAGAAAATATAACAGCCAACTAGAGAATTTCATTTGACATTTTCCAGATGTCAAAGTGCAACACTGGCCAAAAATTTTTCATTTTTTTGGTCGAAAAAACAAACGCACAATTTTTTTTTAGCTTTTCCATAAAAAAAATTGAAAGAGGTATCGTTTCTGGTGCATTCGAAATATAGGATTCTTTGTATAGAAAAAAGGGAATTCCTTTAGATTTTAAGCTATTTCAGAATTTTGAATGTCCAGAACTTTTTTCATACAAGCCTTAGAGTTCTCTTCATATATTAATCCAGTAGATAAATGTGTACACTACCTGAGACGAGACTTTAAACAGATCTTCAGGTTACCAAATTTGTCTTTTTTTTTTTTTTTTTTTGGATCCGGCTAAACTTTTAAGTAAATCTAGAGGATATGTTAACATTTATTGTAGAAACAAAGAACCATCACGCAAGTATGTAAACATAGGGGAGGCAAAGACCAGATGTCAGTTACAAAGGGATAGCACAAGGGGTGTGTAGGTTATAAAATGCATAAGGTGGCCAACCGTTTTGGAAATCTAGTTCACGGACTGTTCCTGGAAGGAACATAAATCGTTAGTTGCAACAGATATTGCTGAATGCAGGGTGATAGAATTGACACTGTTTCACTGGCTGAGAACTGGTGAGCGAAATAAACCATTCACCGAGTTAGGTGACATCATCAGAAACTGCATGATTAAAAAAGCATATAATTAAGGAAATTTTCGTATTTTGAATTTATCAGCAAAGAGTTGTGATGTGGGGATGAATAGGAATAGAGCAGTAATACTCAGATACAATATGTATTCCCTTAAATGCCAGGAATGGTGTTACGGTACTACAGTAGAGAGAATATTTTCTGACCAAATGAAATGGGAAAGATTTTGTGAAGAAATATGAAATAATTGCCTAAAATGCGTTTTATCAGTTTTACTTAAAACCATAAGTTTTTGGCCAATAGTAGTTAATTGCTTCTCAACAAATAGCATTGATATGAAAATTATACCTGTTATTTAAAGGACGTATTCAATAAACTAGATAGATGTGGGTCGAAAGCTTCGGGTATTGCTTTTGAATTGTCATGAATACAACCGTTTACTTCGAGTATTTTACAGTGTTGTGTCTGTTTTTTTGTATATTATTAGTGGAGTAAACTACTAATCTGCATTGTATGAATGTAATGGTAATGTTTCACAGTTCATTGAAAATTCTCTGATTTTTTGGGGTAGGAATAGTCACTTTTGGTGTCGAATGTGAACCCTCCTTCTTATGAAAGACCCTTAGTTCATCATAATTTCATGATTAGCTACTGTTCCATTAGAATTTGGCTTGTCTATCTCATAAATTAAGCTCGAATATGCCGAAGTATTCTTTAACGACAACCCGTCGACCGCCTTGTAGTGTCAGTAGATATTTGTATAAATATCGCATTGACCCATTGAAGCCTTCTCTCAGAATTGTTTTTAACTCTGTTTAAATGATATTTAACATACTCTGTTTAAATGATATTTAACATTTTAACAAAAATGTAAAGATAGATCCCCTTGTGCCATCTAGTGGACGACTTTATGGAATAGTTACTCATTAGGGCCAAAAATAGGAAGGAAGCCAAGTGCAGGAGTACTGTGCTGGAACGCATTCTGAACTAGGTGCCTTGTCAGTTGTCAGGAATAGAAGACCCAGTCGCCCTTTCAAACAGAGAACATATAATAAACATGAGATTACAAAAGTACAGATGAGGAGGATCATTGTTATTGCAATGATTGGAAGAAGAAATAAGTGATGTGGTGTGGCCATGTAAGGTAGATTATTCGCAACAGAAGAGAGCATTCAAGTTGGTTTTGCGGTTGAGGAAATTCTTATTGCCAAGGGATGAGGCATTTTTTTTTTTTTGTAGGGGACGTACCAAGATATTTGATTTCTCCACATTACTTAGACTGCCTACGTTTAAATGCTGATGACCTTAGCAGCTGCAGTATCAAAAATTTTTTTCTTTTTTTTCAAACCTGCGCCCCAGGAACTTAATGCGTACTACTTACTTTGCACATGCGTACCACTTATTTTGAGGATGCGTACTGATTTACTTTGCAAAAGCGTACTACTTACTTTGCAGTTCCATCATCGTCATATTAAGGAGTTGCTTTTATGTCGCATTTCTCAAAGTCAAAGGTTTTTCATTAGATCTCTTGTAAAACTGTTGAATGTCTCAAAGTTAAGCACACCTTAGTTTAACCAGACCACTGAGCTGATTAACAGCTCTCCTAGGGCTGGCCCGAAGGATTAGATTTATTTTACGCGGCTAAGAGCCAGTTGGTTACCTAGCAACGTACTACAACTTATTGTGGAATCCGAACCACATTGTAACGAGAAATGAATTTCTATCACGAGAAATAAATTTATCTAATTCTTCATTGGCCGGTCGGAGAATCGAATGCAGGCCCAGCAGAGTGCTAGCCGAGAACGATACCAATCAGTCCAATGAGGTACTGTTGAATGTCTCAGAGTTTCAGTGTTTCCAAATGAAAAAATTATCTCACGTCATAGTGAAATTCCCTTGGACTCCGCCCGGTGTCATTCCAGGTGCACTTTAAAATGTTAAAAATATGTAGTTTTTGTAGGAAACATTCCACATCAGTCTCTGATATTCTTTTCAGCTCAGCGCCAGCGGGTATATCGTTGAATAGCAGAAACAGCTCTACTTGTGGTTCAACCATTTCTCTGAAAATATAGAAAATTGGGATTTACATGTGTGACATAATACGTCATGTGGAATTCGACTGGAAATTGATGGAAAGGTGAAATGATATTGAAATTTTATTGAAGGGTATGATATTTAGAGAGAGATTCATACATGCTTTTTGCCGTTTTGTGTGACCTCGTTATTGAAAATGCTATTTCATGTAAATCTAATGGAAACGCGTATTTGTTAATGATAACAATGATGCGGAAAAAAACAGGAAAATTCACCACAGTCAGTGTATGAATGTTAATCATTTGGCGTACATTTAACAATTTCTAACAGATTCGGTCATGTGTAGCAGTTAAAGGAAAGTATAACAATTTCTGTTGTCTCAGTTGACTGGCTGAATTACAGACACAACCAAACAAAGAATTAGAAGGAAAAGTATTAACATATACTTGGCACTTAATGCGAGGACTCAGATAAGGTTGACAGGGTAACGGTTTGGCTGCAATGGTAAGGAATAGAATGGATATTATGGTGTCAGGGCGACTAAATTAGAATATGAAGTTAAATAAGTGTTTGTCTTTGGAGTTTGTACATTTTTTTCTGAAAGAAGAATATAAAGAAATTAATGCCTGTGTTCTGTTAGTGAGACCTGCAAAATTGTTTTAAGAGAAAAAAGTAAAATCGATCGGAGGGAGGGAGTTACGAATTATCACGTATGACATAAATAGCAAGAATAAATTGAATATATTAGCGATTTTATTCATTCGGGCTTTCTGTATAGAAAATGCCTGTTTTGAAAATACTGTTTATAGTTAAGAAATAGGAACTGGTAAGAAAAGTAGACTTAAGGTTATTTAAAGGGTTATTTAAGATTTTGAGTGTCAGTATAGGAGAAAGTAGGAGAGAGACTTAGAAGATGATTATAGTCGAAGAAGGAAAAGTCTAGAATGTAGACATAAACGTCGAGATTGGCAAGTTTAAGGAGAAATTGCGAGTACCATAGATGGTGAAGGGGCAGCAAAGAAAATATGCCCAAGAATAAAAATTATATGAGAGACAGAACAAACGTGGTGTTAGAAAGAATATGGACTTATCCGCGAGAGGCAAGAATTGTTTTGTGGAATATGTGCACAGGGAGAAAAGAATTAAGTAAGGGACGGAAAGGCCAGTGATATGAGAGGTTTAGTGACGGCGGAGAAATTTCTTTTTGAAAGGCGGATGCAAAGTGAAAGGGAGACACTCAGATAGACATGCGAGGGGAAGAAAGGGTTGGAATCAAAGGATAACAAGGGACAGAGGAAAAAATGAAAGAAATAAGAATTTCTTTGGAGGATATGAGCGCGAGTTCGGAGTTCGAAACATTGTTCTCAGGTGAAGGGTAAGGTTCGTGTTAGCGTTTACCTTGAAGAATGCCATTGATATCATGCAGTCAGAAAGGAATATAGTTTTGTTTCCGTGTATTGATTGTTTGGAAGGACTTATGGAATGCTGGTAATATAACAACGGTAGGGTTTTCCTGATGCAAAATCAGTTAGAATCAATATACATTAAGAATAGGTGTAAAAGTGAGATTAGAAAGGCAGGTGAACGGCGGAGGGCAGGATAGATAATTGGGTTGATATGCTTCTTGAGAGTGTGCGAGTGTAACTGAATGGCTGTGGAGGGAGTAAAAATTGTCACAGAAAAAATATTTAGAGAAGTGGAGTAGAGGCATAATAATTTATTTGTTTGTAGGAATGGCTGAGAAAAGATTTTAAGAATTAAAGAGACGGAAATATTCTGAACTGGTAAAATTGTAGGTTTGACAAGAAACAACCGGAAATATTTAAGCTCTCTAGACTATTTAAATAATTTGGTAATTAGAATTGGGTATCTAGTTAGAGTGTCTTGATATGGAATGTTGTAGAGTTGACTGAAATGCAGTGTCTTGAATTTTATGGTGTATGGTGAGCATGGTAGCCTAAGATTGATGATAGCCTAAGATTGTTGAAAGTTTTCATGTTGAAGGTAAAAGTGTGTAAGAATTTGAGGACAGACGAGAGAAAGACACGATTGAGAGGTTATTTGATATAAGACTAAGAGACGCTGTAATTGGGAGGTGAATGGTCGATATGAATGTGCTCGAAATTTAAAGTGAAGAAAAGTTGAAAAGCCAGTGGAATAAGTTAAGTATATCATAGTTTAACCAGACCACTGAGCTGATTAACAGCTCTCCTGCAGCTGGCCCGAGGATTAGATTTATTTTACGTCGCTAAGAACCAACTGGTTTACCTAGCAACAGGACCTACAGCCATGTTAATGGAATCGAATCACATTATGACGAAATGAATTTCTATCACCAGGAAATAAATTCCTCTAATTCTTCATTGGCCGGTCGGAGAGTCGAACGCTGGGCCAACAACGTGCTAATAAAGCTCACCCCCTCAATGAAAGAACTAAGCCAGTGGAATAAACAGAATGTATAGTTACAGCAGTCTGAGAGTAAATGAAAGCCATGAAGATGATTTGATGAATGTTGGTGCGACAAAATAAGAACTTAAAGTGTCATACTCGTAAGATTTTTTTTTTTTTTTTAGAATTTATTATTGGGAAAAAAAACTGGTAGATTTTAGAGAAGAGGAGAATCATAGAGAAGGCAAGGCGAGGAAGGCGGTGAGAGATCTGCCTAATGGAAGTAGAATGTGTTCTGGAACTAAACTTATTATACAAGAAAAAATCTTTAATGGTGAAATTGCATGAAAGATTAAATTTGGAAACCTGAAGAATATACACTACTGTCTGCAGTCTGTGAAAGTGAAAGGGCAGAAAGTTGATAAAGATTATCTATTGTTCAGTAGTGGTCGGAGGAATGAAAGAAAGACCTAGAAGGTGTTGGGATGATGGGTAAAATGTGTGTTAAAAAAAAATAAGTTCTGATTAGAATTGAGGAGAATAGCACATTATATATAATGCTTAGATTGATGTAGATGTATAAACCAATTAGGAACTTCAAGAGTTTCTGTATCCAGTAAAGGTTTACATCCTTTATTTATTGGTAAATATGAGTAGTGGAACTTTAACGTTTATATTACTTCCTTTTGCAGTAATTTCCCAAGTATGGTGAACGACATTTTGCCTAAATTAACATTATCAATATTACTGTTGTCGTTTGTCAAAATATAAGTAGTGAGAGAGAATATTCGAGGAAGTACTTTTTATTCAATTTTTTTTCATTTTTCCATATCTAGTAATGCCGGTGATTGTACCGAGATAACGAACGAAGCCTCCATGTCTCTCCCCCTTCGAATCTCTCAGCGCCGGAAAAATATTTTTCCAAACATGTCCGTCACAGGCGAACATAAATTTATCCGTGAAATTGGGAGAACCGCATGAAAACGGATGCTCATCGAAATAGATTTTTTTTCTCAGTTTTTTAAATGCAATGGTGAGAATGCATTGGCTATATTGAAGGCTAATCTATTATAGCTGTCAATGTAAATGGTTTGAAAAAGTAATGAAAATATATATGTTTTTTTTCGTTTTGCGTTGAAATTTCTATTTTAAATGCTGCTGTGAATGGTATCCTGAATGATCATGTCACTTAGAATTTAGGTGTATAATTGGATAATGTTATTCATTGCGCATTAGGTTAGTAAGGGTTCACCCTAGGGTTTTTTAGTCGTCAAGGTCTTCCTAACGAATTCTGAGGACGGTCGAAAGTCTTAGCGCATCTCAAATACAAAGGAATGAGGCGGGACCGGGTATGACCTGTCTATCATGGAAACCTTTCATAAGTTTATGTACCTTCCTGTACACCATGGTGTCTCACTTTTGTGATTAAGGTGTTCAGATTAATTGGAGAGATTACCTGTTTCCGTAATTCAGATGACTCATTACGACTCTAAGAAAAATTGGATGTTTTGTTTTCCTCATTACATGTGTTCTTCAGTTATGAATACCTTTTTTATTACCTCTCTCATCCATTTATCTCTGGGCTGGCTGCTTTCCCTAATAGCGCTGAATTGAAGGCAGTTTTTCTGATCGGCGATCCAGCCTTCAACTGTTCTTGAGATTATGTCTCTGTCACGGGAAACCTTCTCTGTTTCTTTTCCGTAAGGATTACGGTGTTGTCGTCGGCGGAGTCTTATTTCATTTAAACCAACTTCTCAAGTTTGCTTGTCAAGCATAGGATTATCTTCCAGCGTGTGTTTTCCCTGACTCCCATAGCCATGCATCATTGGGGTGCGTGTGCGCACTCCTCCATTCACCTTATTAGTTGGGTTTATAGACCCTTCAAATTAAGGCTTTAGAATTCTGTATTTGAATATAAACGTTAAATTATGCATACATACGTACATATATATGCGTGTGTATATATACATATGTATATATATAAATACATTTACACACGCACACCCATATATATAGAATGTGTGTGTATATATACATACATACTTACATACATATATACTGTACATACACATTCATTTACACGCACACACATACACATGTATATATTGTATATATATATATATATATATATATATATATATATATATATATATATATATATATATATATATATATATATATATATGTGTGTGTGTGTGTGTGTGTGTGTGTGTAAATTACTAAAGGACCTCATTCAAACTGGATGGTATCTAATGGAGTATTTATTCAGAAAGTGTTGCAAAGATTTCTTGGACAAACAGTCCTCATTATCAAGTATCCGTACAATGACCAGACGCTGTTGTTGTTGTTTTAGATTTAGCTGGCCTTGTGCCAGGACGGGCTCTTGCTCCTAGAGCAGCCCGTAATACCAGACGCGTAGTCCAGCTGTATTTATATCTGTGTGCTGGGTACTTTAATCCTATAATTGCCTTTCTCTTCCTGTGTGACCCCCATCCCCTCGTGACTTTGGCCTTTCTCTGCCCGCTTCTTCATCCAGGTGTTCGTTTCCCGTGCGTCCTCTTGCGTTTTTCCTTCGTTTCCTTGCTACTGTGGAGTGTACGATTTTTCTTGATATGCTGACTTCAAAGCCGTTTCCGGTGTTCCCTGCCTTTGTGTTGTTAGCGCATGTTATGAAGGCGTGTGTGTGTGTGTGAGAGAGAGAGAGAGAGAGAGAGAGAGAGAGAGAGAGAGAGAGAATGTTACGTCAGCGTAACATTTTATTATTCACAAACATTAGGCAACAAACATCATTTAACTTCCAGTTCGTTCTACTTTTGGAATATCACCGAAGGGGAAATGGTTACCGAAGTCGACTGAAAGTCGCCGATACGTACTGTCGGTTGTACGAATCTCCCATGAACTGAATCGTTTATCAGTTATAATTCCCCTTCGGTTATATTCCGT